>NW_015115169.1:0-26850 GCF_001443285.1 Poecilia latipinna | reverse complement strand
TGGAGAGATTTTATTATTTTTTAAAAAAAAAAAAGGAAAAAAAAAAACAAAACAAACAAAAAAAAAAACAGAGGTGATTGCAATCACCCTGAAAACATCCGAACAGACGGAGGGAGCCAGTGTGTGTTAGTGTGTGTATACGCCGCAGCCTTTCATTATCACTTATAACCCAATCAATACAAACTTGATTGGTCAACATGTGGCTATCGATTCATTGACCAATATAAGCCAGAATGCGAAGAAGTCCTCCCTGTACACAGCTACAACGATCACTGTGAAATCTATATCGAATTAGCTTCCACTTACGTCTGAATGTCTGAAAACAGAGCAGCTTACGGTAATGTTCCCTTTTCTCTCTTTTCTCTGAAATGTCTGTCACCAGAGGTCAAACCCCAAATGAAATATTATCCTACTCTACATTTTCTGAGCTTTTCAGGAACTTTTGTCAATTATTGAAAGAAGAAAAAAGACAAGTCAATAGTGTGCTCAGTATCTATTCTCTTGTCAAATGGGCTTCATTTCACTTGGTTTCACTGTCCTCCCATCAGAAGGTCTGCACTTAATCAAGCCGAGTTTTGATTAAAGTTACACTTTCAAAACTACTAAATTGTTACTTAGATTTAACGCTAGAGTCCTTTAATTAGATTCCAGAAAAAGCATTGAAGTAACAAGGGTTTTCTTAAAATTTCTGAAATTTTGAGAGGGCATTGGGAGGGTCAGTTTGTAGAGCACACATATTGTCCAGAGGCTGTACTCAGTACTATATACGGTTCTCCTGGGTTCGAATCCTGGTCTCAGGCTATTTGCTGCATGTCTTTCCCTTTTCTCTCCACCCTACTTCCTGGCGCCCAAAAAAGATTATTGTTGTGTTCAAATTGTGCTAAAAGGACTTAGCCTGTCATCATAGCTATTCAAGCTTAGCATCTCAATAAACAGCAAGCGTAGATTAGATGTGCTCAAAGCTAATGTCAGTGTCCACAGTTCTAAAGACATAGTTTGTTTGGTAACACTTTATTTGAAGGGGGGTGAATAAGACTGTCATGACACTTTCATAAACATGACATAACACCTGTCATGAACATCAATAAGCCTTCATGAATATTTATGACTGTTGTCATAAAGCGTCATTCGGTAAATTATGACACTTTTAATACAAAGTTGACATTATTCAAAATGTCTTTGTTATGACAACTTGACATTAAACAAGAAATCATTACTGTTTAAACTTTACCTTAACATAAAGATACCTAATTTTTAAAGTGCAATCAGTCATACGTTTAGAACAAATTTATATCAGTAATGATTTCTTGGTTCATGTCAAGTTGTCATAACAAAGACTTTTTGAATAATGTCAACTTTGTATTAAGAGTGTCATAATTTACCGAATGACACTTTATGACAACAGTCATAAATATTCATGAAGGCTTATTCATGTTCATGACAGGTGTTTATGACAGTCTCATGACAGTCTTATTCACACCCTCCCTCCCCCCTTCAAATAAAGTGTTACCGTTTGTTTTTTCCAAGGAACTTCCATGAATGATCTTGGAAACACTTGAATGTTGAATGGGCATCATAGCACTTTTAATCAATCTGATGGAGGAATAACCAATAAAAAAACAAATTAAAAACAGTAAATATATTTGTTGTTGAGCTCATATGTCTATTTATTTTATAGTTTGCCTGCAAAACGGGTTGTTGAACTGAAAATGTTGCTAATTTTGCCCATATGTAGATTTCAATTAAATGTGATTAATTAATTACAGACTTGCCATTAACTCTATTAAAACAATTTAATCAAGTTCCCCCCACTAATAGGCACATATCCTTACATCAGTACAGGACAGATTACAAAGAACTCTGCAATGATTGGTTGTAAAAGCTAATTCAAAACACCACAATGACATGAGACATGAGCATTACCAACCCAAAACAGCTAATGGTGCAAAAACAAGAAACACAAAGAGTTTTAATAATAAGTATCAACCCAAATACCGTAAATACCAGCTTGTTGTCCTGTCTGTGTACATAAGCAGGTATGTATTTCACTTGCGTATCAAAATAAGCATGATTGAATGCTATAGATAGTATTTTATAGTGTGTTAGCAGTTGGAAGAATTTGTGATAATTTGTAGTGATATTTAATTGCAGTAGTAAGTTTAAACTAATAGCAGCTACATTACCTTAGACATTATAGTTTTAGATTTTGTGCTAAATACCATGACTATGTGAAACTGTTTTATTTCCATTCATACTGTGACAATCTTGTGTATCTCAGTCATGATTATTATTATTATTATTATTATTATTATTATTATTATTATTTTTGCTGCTGGGGTTGATGGATGGCCAGGCTGCGTCATTCTGGACTAGCAAACAAAAATGAAAAATTATGTTTCCATTTCCTTGAAATGATAGAGCATCTCAAGGCTTTAAGGCCTTGTAACATCATAGTGGATGTAAATATTAGTATATTAAAATTAATGAGCATTTTCCCTGAGATAGTTTTGTTTGGTAGTGCACAAAGCATAAAATTGAAAATACTTCCAGCTGTCCTTCTGTTAAATCTTCACACCTTCAAACTTTTAAGTTGGATATAAATATATTTATATAAAACACAATTTCGTCAGTTTAATATATTTTTCTACTCCAAAATGAATAATGTCATAATTTGTTATTTATTTATTGTTGTAAAATTGCTTGGCAGTTGTACTTTGGTGTGCGTGTGTGTGTGTGCCTGGGTGTGCATGTGTGTGTGAGAGAGCCAGACTTAGCCAGACAGAGAATGCTCGTCTCTTGCTGTCAGAGGGGAAACAACGTTAGACAAAATCCTGACAAGGCAAAGTGTTTATGGATTCCACAGACATATAAGAAACCAGCACCAACACAATACACAAAAATCCATGCACACGCACTCACACCAGACTTCTGAAAGTAAGTGTGTTCTGTGTATGTTTGCATGTGTGCGTGTGTTTGGGTGTACTGTATGTTGTAAATTACACTAATCAATTGTGGCCTGTGTCAAGGCACGCCAGACCTGTCTGTTTTACATTTGGTTGGGGTTCTGGTGTGTTTGTGCACATGTGTGTATCGCTGTCACGTGACGTCTTTCACACAGCTGCTGCGACTCCCAGTGGTGTGTCTCCAACACCAGATACTGTCGGTTTTGATGTTGAATGAAACTTTCGAGTTTTCACATGGAAAATCTTCCCGGAATGATTCGGAGCATGAATTTAATGGTTTTACGGGTTAATTTTAGGTTCTGCATGAGTTGGTAGATTTTGAGACATACTGGTGGAGAAACACACCCATTCCCACACTTTACTGATGTACTTTTGACAATATTTGCATAACTTAAACTAGTTTTTTTTCGTGCTTTAACATGATCTTTTAGCCTAATTAGCGATTTAACATTGGCACACTCCTTAATGGCTTAAGCCATTACTGCTTTTGTATGTTTATCCCGCTGCTAGTCTAAGACACCACTAGTCGGCTCTTTGAAACTGAATACCCACCATAGTAAAACACACATGGCACCCCGTGGCTAAGATGAAAGGTTCTGGTGCCTCATGACCAGAAATCCATCATATAGCATGTCTGCTGCCATACTGAACGCTACCTTTACACTAGCCACATGGTAAAACTACACAGAAACGTTGTTACTCAATAGCTTCAGCTATCAGGCTTCATTTTAATTGCACCTTGTAACATAAATTATAGTGAGCTCCCCTAGAGCTATCCATACACTGAAACCCAGGTTTACCCCTGTTTTTTGTCACATCATTCAAGCTATTACACAATGAAATGGGATGTGTCTGTGTAAACACCTGGAGCGGCGGAGAGCTACTTTGTACTTTAGTAGTTTTGGTCATTTTGTGCACAGCTTGTTCAGAAAACTGGTTAAAATACCTTACTACCAAAACAAAGGAACTGTTTGCAATGTTTAAATACATGGGTACATAGTGGTTTGTTTATTGGAAAACAATAAAAGGACCTGATGACATGGTAACAAAGTGGTTTATCAATTGGTGAAGTGTCAAAATAAAACATAGGAATGTCTAATTCAATGGATTGTATTTGTTGTTGTATTCTTGATCTTCTTTAAGATCAACAAGATGACACACAGCGACTTCTTCAAACAACAAAAATATAAGGACATCTCTGTCCAGCACCCATCCACTGCTGGTTGATGCAGTGGATGGGTGCTGCATCAACTGCACTTACCACTTGATGGTAAGACACTTGATGGTGGGTAAGATCCACCATCAAGTGGTGGGTCTTACCACCAAACACATGAAACTCTTAAAGTCCAACCCTCAAGAGGGGAGAAGCATAGGCAAGAGTGGCTGGCAAGAGACTGCTGGGTCTGTGCCTTACCATGGGCACAAAACTCTGAGAAAATCTTCACTTTCTTGCTGGAGATTTGGACTTAGAATTTTCTCCATTACTCTGAGAAGTGCAGTCCACGCTAGTATGTCACTTCTACATCTTGTTTATTACAGTCATAGCATCATCATCTGACGAAATCAGCTTTATATAGCCTGGTTATTTTGCTGCAAACCAGCAGATGGAAACACGCCTAAATTGCTTTTTTTTTTTTTCTTTTTGCAATAATTTGAAAATGTTCTCAAAATTCACCTAATATGCATTTTATTTATTCATTTGTTTTTGCAACATTTCAAAAGTTTGCTTAAAATGTAGACCCAAAAGTAAAATTATTAATTAAATAGTACAGCACTTAAGACTACACTTTCCACTTTACTCACTCTGGATGCTAGATGCTTCAAATTAAGATTGAAAATGATCACATACCGTTTGAATAATTCAATTAATAATTATCTAACCACTTGGTGGTCCTCCCCTTCATGTTCATTTCCATCCATCCATCCATCCATCCATCCATCCATCCATCCATCCATCCATCCATCCATCCATCCATCCATCCATCGTCTCAGGTTTGGTACATCTCCAGCGGTTCCTGGGGTAGAGGTGGGGAACACCTTGAACAAATTTCCATCTATCAGAGGTCAAACAGGTACACATTCACTCATGAAAAAAATGAATAAAACTAGACGGTGAGCTCCTGTAAAGGTACGATTTTCAGTAATGAAGCAGAAGAACATGGTAAATTCTGCACCGTTGATTCAGTTTGTGCTCTCTATTCAGAACAGGACAGCATCAAGGCAGGACAGGAAGCAGTGTGACAGCAGTTCAGCAATCACAAAATCAGTGTGAAACCTTTAAAACCTTTATAATGTTAATCATCTTCAGCACTTAAGCATGTTTACTGTTAAATGTGTAAGTGTCCAGTCAACTTTACAAAGCTCATAACTGTGTGACAGCTTAAATGATGGCAGTACGTTTTTTAAACTGAAACCTAACAAAAACAGGTTATTTAGTGTGTGTGTGTGTGTGTGTGTGTGTGTGTGTGTGTGTATGTGTGTGTGTATGTTTGCACGTGTTTGCACATCAAAGCCTGAAAGAAAGAAAAACAAGAAAAAAAAAAAAACATGCGCCTGTAACTATAAGCCTCATTAAATGAGGCTCATACATGGTTTGGTGCTGTAAACATGCTAATAATTCTTAATGACATTCTCCTACATTCATATGCATGTGGACTGTAGACCGTTAACCCCCAAAGCCCCATCCTGCTGCTCATCAACACACGGTCGCCACCACTGCGGGGTATCGGCTCTCTGTTTTTCCATTAATACCCTGAGATTGAAAGTAACATTAGCCGATAAAGCTGGGACTAAGATGACATATACACCATAGATGGAGGAATTAAAGCCTAATATAATCATTCGGCCTGGCATAGAAGAAAAAAAATAAAAATCACTCGTCACCGTGCCCGACATTTTGATTTCCGATTTCTGGCACGGCACGCAGGCTGGACGGAGACTGATTTCTCTTTTAAGCAAAGAGATTCTTAAGTGATTTTCTCAAAGGGTTTAAACACATACTTTAACCTTGCGCACAAAATGATACACTTCAAAATAAATACACAACGTATTGATTTCATAGCTCTTAGAAAGGCAGTGTGTAGGTGCGTTCGTGCACGAGTGTGTTTTAAAGCTCTCCATCCGGCTGGTTATTTTCAGAGCAAGTGGAGAGCACATCAGTTTTTATTAGATTAATAAATCACCTTTGTTGTCAATCAAGCAGCAGAGAATAATTGGATATGGTTGAAGCCTTGTGTGATGGATTATAAATCATTCAAGATTAAATTAAAAGATAATGCACAAACTTAATGGTTTGTGTTTTGCAGTCTAAATTGCCTCAGAGCAGCCCTGTTTTCCCGCTTTATTGGGAGCCGTTTTTCTTTCCTCCCAAAGCACTCACATTTTACACCTTTTTATAGCCCGGCCTGTTCTGTTCTGTTTTACGAATTTCTCTTTTGCTCTTAAAACAAACAGCTTTTAGATCGGGTTAATTTTGTTTCCTTTTCTTCTTTGTCGGTGCAGATGGACACTTTACATCAACATTTGTTATTTGGCTTTCTTTTAGTCAAGGCTGGGACTTTAATGCATTCATTTTGATTAAATAACAACATATATTTTAATGCGTTCAAAAGCTTAGTGTGATTTTTTTCTTGTTTTACACATGCTGGTTCCGGCCATTACGCATTGCCTGAAAATCTGACACACAGCGACATCTTCAAACAACAGAGATAGATGACAAAGCCACTTCTCTCGGCATACTGGAGGTTCATTTTTTTCTTAAAAAGCAAACTGAGACTCTAGAAAAGACTATTGTTGTGTTCAAGTTGTGCTAAAACAACAAAAAGGAAATAAAAGGTCATGTTGCACAAGGATATGTGGAGCAAAATAAAGCAATGAAAGATGAAGCGCAGAGGCAGGCAGAAGGAAAAACACGGGGAAAAAGAGCTATATCATGTATATTATCCTCCGGCCGGTAAATTTAAGGGTGTCCGTTTGCGTTGGAACAGACCGGGCGTTATCATAATCGCCTGCTGCCTACTTGACAGGACCTTAAACTGATCCTGTCATTTTATTTACACCCAGACCACTGTGCGATTTACTCCGAGATGTGCACGCATGCTCACACGTACACAGACACTCCCACCATTCCTGACTTTCCCAGTGAGCCTGATCTGCTGGGTTGGATGACATCTTTTGATCAGAGCTGTCCAAAGAGATCAGAGCAGACTGGCAGGTAATAGATACCCAGCAACTAACCAGACTGCTCTGCAAAGAGTGTGTGTGCTTTGAAAAAGGTGCACACATGGATAAGTGTAGCAGAAAAACAGAAATTTCCTCTGTTTTTTTTATTTTTTATTTTATTTTTTTACTTTATAGTATTTTTTTTTTACGTGTGAAAGCATAAAGTGCAAACTGTTATGTGTTCTCCCTTTCTCTGTTGGCCAATTATGCTTACTGCCAATGAGACTGAGGAGGAACTGTGAGAAAGATCAAGAAATTAAAGAATAGAAAGACCAGGAGGTAAAATAAACACGTGTATTTATGTTGCTTGAAGCAGATCTGAGATGGTAAAGTCAGTGGGAGAATGAATTAGAGAGAAGCAGGCAGAGAAGCACCAGAGCAGGGTTTTAAAATAACCAAATGAGAGATGATGGAAATGATACACGCTCCTCTGGCCTTCTTGGCTAACTCTGCACACCCCTACTGTCTATTTCTTCTTGCCAAAGTACAAACACAGCCACATTCTCACATCCAGCCATCCATCTGTCTGTCTCCAGTGACAATGCTCGTGACCACAGGTTGCCCCAAACCCTTTCAGACAGGGACTGCTCTGAGTGTGAGCTATCTGAATAACAAAGAACATCCAGAAGGTAATTTACTATCATTCTCCCCTTATAATATTTATGTAGCATGGGCAACGTAGCGTCTATGTGCTCACACACTAAAGAAGTGAATTAAGTCGTTCCAATCTCAGAAGGTTTGTGAAAAATATTGACCTTGTTTCGAGCTGACCGTTCTCTAGCTGTGCCTGAAAATATGCCTATTTGTGTAACATTCTCTGGGCTGCTGGTCCAGTTGTTAGCACTATTGTCCGGCAGGAAGAATGTACTTTGTATGGAACTAAATTGGGGCCGTAAAGTTTGTTCAAAAGAAAGAAAGAAAAGAAACTGAAAAATCATTTTGATTTTTTTGAAAAAATATTTTCAAAAACTGCTTTTCAGATTCAAGTTTTTCAGTTTAAGATTTTATTTTATTTTTTGTCAGTTTCAAAACTTTTGGCCCTGTTTTGGCTTGGGGGTGGGAGGCGTGGAAACATGACTGACCCACTCACTATATAAGCTTGAAACACACCCCCAGCTGTTGCATTCAGGCACCATTGGAACTGGAAATGTCTTCAAAACATCATCGATATTCTGTGTGTATGTGATTAGTTTTGAAAAATAACATGCTTCACTGATATGACCTGCTTATGTCAATGCACCACATATATATCAGTGGAAAAAATATGATATTGACAAATAGTCAAAATCATAGTCCATGTTTAACTCATTGCTAATGGGCATAAAAGTGACAGAATTAAAAACTACAGATCCGTTAAAGAGGCAGCATGCTAGTGTTCTTACACAGAGCAGCATGCTTCTTACTCTGCATGTGGCATTTTTACAAAATAGCAACTGCACTAAAAATAAACGCTGTTCTTCTATGAACACACACACACACACACACGCACACACGCATACACACGTCAGTATGTCAGGAGCTCTCTAACCCAGACATGCACTCTTGTGTAGGCAATGTAGGGACAGCATGTGAATATGTTGTCAGGAACCCCCAGCTGAGTGGCATGGGGAGATGATTAGCCAGGCTAACACGTCCCCCCCACTCCACAAACCCCTTCACATACACATACATTTGCGGGCAACATGCTACATCTGTGTTTCTGAATAATCAGAACCAGAGACAGACGTGCTTTCTGCTGCCATTCCGCATCTGAGCTGCTGCGCATGCTGCTAGCATGGCTGCTATTTACCACCTTTAAAAACAGAACATCCACAATAAACCCGAGAGACAAATCCAGAGCAAAGCTACAGGTTTATAACACTTGCACCTGAAAAGTTTTTTTTATTTTTTTTTTTATTTCTGTTATGTAAGAAATAAGCATACTTTTCTTGATAAGATAGAAGTTCAAATATGACATTTTAATATTCAGTTTTATTTTTGTTTACAAACCTACAGGTGAAGCCAGAAGTTTACATACACTGAAAAAACAACATGCACATCCCCCCCCCCCCACACTATATGAAATAAAGACCAGATTTTGACCAAACGATTGACCCAAGTCAAACAATGATTGTTGTTAACTTATTGTCACGACGTTTATGAAGTTTTCTGACTCCTCTTGTGAATTTATTTCAAAACAACTAGAAATAAATCTAGCGACTCCTTTTTGTTGGAGACTTTTATAGAGACAACGCTGTGCAGCAGCCTGTTGAGCGAGCACTGAGAGCAGCTATTAGCCACCGTTAGCTTCTTCTGCTTCCTCAGCGCTGCATTCAGTCCGACAGTCATCAGCTCAACACCAAACCTTCACCAGTAGTCAGAGCACAGCAGACCCATTCCACTCCGTGTTCACACTGCAACTAAATCACACATTTGTAAAGCTGAGTAATGCCGTCATCAATGCTCGCTACTCCAACTCCTGACTAACTCACCACCAGACTGGAGGGGGGAGAGAGCGTTAACATAAAGAGTCAGTATATGTAAAATGTTTTTTGAGCATTAAGTCATGTTATAATGTTATTCTCTCGTCAAAAACATACCTGGAGTGTTGCTTTGATTTTTTCATAAATGCTTGAGAAATCCTTTAATTTCCACAACTGTCCAGCAGCAGTTAGCAAACATTTGGTGGAACTACAGTTTCTGACCTTATCATAGGAGCTACTTTTCAGAGTAACACTGGTAAAACATTATTAAAGAGTTAACAGAGGAGTCATGCTGTGATGACTTCCTGATGGTAGTTTTTAAAGAGACAGAGGTCCAATTTTAAGTCATTAAAACACAAACTCAAATTTCTTTTAAGTCATGTTTGATATTTTTAATAACAACTGAATGCATTGTGTGCCAAGAAAATACATAATACTGCCCCTTTAAAAATCCTTGTTTACCCAACTCTTGGAGTTGTAACAAAATTAATAAAAACTTAGCATAGCTTACTACTGTAAGTTTCTTTTAACAGCTCACACATTTAAATTTAAAATCTCAAGCAGGCAAAATGTATTTGACTTGAAGAATAGAAGTTAGTAGACACAACTAAATGTGACTCAGATGTTTTTGGCAGTGTACTTAATGTTGGCTGGTGCATTTATGGACCATAAAAGGTGGGAGTTCATGGCCTTGATGAGTTTATTGAACATGTTTCATTCCACTTTTTGGTTGTTTGGTTATCACTGATGGGAGCTGGTTAAAGGGAAACATGGTTGACTTCGATCAGCTGACTGGTGCATCTTTGAAAAATAAACATAGCATGTGTTAGAGCTTACAGGAACATGACTCAGCAGTGGACAAGGAATTACTGTGCTTGACTGCAGTGATGTTAAAACTGTGTTGCAAGTTTAGAAAGTCATGTTGAAAGAAGAGATTCAATTCGTCAGCCATCGGGGTCGATGCAACACCTCTCACAACCTGCAGCACACCTCATCAGTCCTGAGGCTCTCGCTTCACTAAGCCACACACACACACACACACACACACACACACACACACACACACACACACACACACACACACACACACCCATTAAGTCCCCCGACTAATATGTCTGCGCATGTCAAATCACCATAATTAAGCATTATTGATCTCAGATTCAATTAACTTTATTAACGTGGGTTACACTGGTGATTAGAGAGGGTTGAGGGGGAAGCAAGGGGGAAGATTAGAAGATCTCAGCGGGTTGGACAACTTGAAGTGTAGAACGCTGAAATTCACTGGGAAAGGTGTGAGAAAATTTGTCTTGGGATGACTGGAATGTTGTGGGTTTTGTTTCACAAAAATAAAGAGTGATGTTTCTTCACCTCTGGTTTTTCTCCTTCTGTGGAACACACACTCTCTGAGAGAAACAGCTCGGTCTAAGCTGAAGTGTAAACAGGCAGCGCTGACGTGCCTGTGTGTCTGATAGGGCTGTTAAGTGGTTATATAAGCATGATAAACGGTTTCCTAACATCATAACATCTGCAGAATGCTAAAAGATTTCCTCCCTTTATGGGCAGACAAGAACACAAAGATACTCAGCTTCGTCATAATTACAAGGATTTTTGATATCAGTGCAACTCTAAATGTTCAAGGGTGGATTCTGTGTGATAGAATTAGCAGAGATTTAACTTTGTAGTTTGAGTAGAACTGACTAAAATCCTTGCAGCTTGAAAAGAGTTTGCTTTTCTTTTTTACCTTCTCTTTTGCTCTGCTGAGCCTGATTCTCCTGAGTTTGAGCTCCAACCTTCATCCTCTCTCCTGCTGACTGTTCATCAAGAATTCACTCCATCTCTCTTTGCACTAATTAAAAGAGCACCTGCATACCCGGTGTGTTTGGCTCGTTCTCCTGCTGTTTGTGTGCAGCGTGCCTCTCCATGTTTAGCTTTGGATTTCGGGTCGTGGTGTTGTGAACTCTTCATTTTGGGCCAAAGCCAGAGGCCTTCAGGGGATTATTTCTGCAAGTCTTTCTCCTTCTTCAGTGTTCACACGTATCCGTATCTGTTATTTCTTCTTCTCTTGGTTTAAATCTCTGAACAAACACTTCACTACTTTGTGGCGGACGAGCAGCTTTATTCGTGTTGCATTTTCCAGTGTGGAGCATCAGAAATGCTTTAGATAGACTCAACAAAATAATATATTTTCCTGGATGTCACTGTCACAGTCATTATTGTGCTAAAAGAAAATGTTGTTTTGAGGTCATTTTCAAGTAATGTATTGATATTTGCAGAATAGTGGAAGTTTGGCTTCTCAAAGACCAATAAACTTTCATTTTATAAAGAACACACAAGAGTAGAACTGAAATAGATTTGAAATATCCCAAATAAAACAGGACAATCTAAAGCAGTAAATAAAAAGGAAGTAAAAACTACTTACAACCAAAACTACAAACAAAGTTGCCCTTCAAAAAATATGAATCATCAGAATGGAAATTATGGATCTAACTATAATTTATCATCTGCTTGTTGTGACAAGCTTAGTTTTGGCTCTCATGGTGAAGATGAGTGAACTTACTATTTATGGACCCATCTACACAGGAATATTATTTATTTATTTATTTATTTATTTATTTATTTATTTATTCCATCTGAAATGTGAAGGTTTTTAAACATTTGTGCCCTGTGTCCACATGGAAACCTCTTATTAGTGCACCCTAAATATTATTTTTTGAAAATGGGTTCCGCAGTGAAAATTTTGCGTATTACAGGTCTGCTGTGTGATCGGAAACATTTTGGGAAATGGTTTGGTGTGAATGTTGCTTTA
This sequence comes from Poecilia latipinna, assembly GCF_001443285.1. Lineage (NCBI taxonomy): Eukaryota > Metazoa > Chordata > Actinopteri > Cyprinodontiformes > Poeciliidae > Poecilia > Poecilia latipinna. The sequence goes on along the minus strand of NW_015115169.1, from coordinate 14,398 downwards.
TTTAATTCCATACAGGTTTATTTTTTTCAAAGCTTTAAATCTGTTAGTTATGGTTATTTTCTTCTTGCAGCTCATGAAAACACATTTAAGATAAGAATATTACATTGGGCCAGCTTTAGGTCGGCAACCTTTAAAACCATGAGAACTATTTTTGCCTTCAGACCAAAAATTAATTTGAGCCACAAAAGCAACATAACTCTTATTTTTATGAGACCCACTATTAGAGATATGTTTAGATATTTAAACTAAATAACAACTTTAGTTCTACATTCATGTTTAATATATTTAATCTAATGGGACAGTCAGTGTGTCAAGGAAATAGTGTCACAGTTTGCAACCTTTTCTATGAAAAATACTTAATGAAAAAGAATGTTCTTTACACTTTTATGTGATTCTTTGCAGAATGTTTATCCATATATTGCATGAAAATGATTATTAAGAACTGCTAAAGCTAACATTTTATAATTATCTTTGCAGTTTAAAACATTACCTAGTTCTATCCAGCCACAGTGGAGGATCTATAGAACCACATGCAGCTCCTGACCTCTCAGACACATGACCTATAAAAACATTGTTAATACAAAAATGTGAACTTAGTAACAATACTTGCCTAAAGTTTATTTACAAAAGGTGCTTTTAGTCTGTCTATGTTTTAAAATGCTCAGAAATTTGTTATTGATATGAAGCCTGGAAAAGCAGTCAGAGGGATGAATAGATAGGGAAATCTGGAATAATTGTTATTAATGAAGAATTTTTCACACTTTGCAATATTTTTAAATCATTGTTATGTTTTTCATTTTTGACAAAACTGCATAGGAAGTTTAGTCAGCAACAGAGCATTATTGAACCATTTGTCTAGGATATAAACACACCAGTCAACAGCATGTATTCCTGATCATCTTTAGTGAACAGTTTGTTAATGTGTGAATGACTGAAAGAGAAACGGAGGAACAGAAGAAAATAAATCTAATAAATAAATCACAGTTTGATCTGCCAGTATCTGCTGAAGATGACTGATATTGATCTATGACTGAGTGACCGGTGCATGCTCAGTAAAATATCAGAGATTCATAAAAAAAAGAAAGAAACAAAAAAGATTTTCTGCTTTGATATTACATTAAATAATTTAACATATTAAAGCTGCTCAGATTATTTGGTCAGAGACAGCATACAGTTGGGCCTTCACTTCCAGCCATCGGCTGATTTGCAAACCTGCTCCCTGTTTTGGTTTTGAAATTAAAACAATTTGTAAACTGCAATTCTAAAAAAGCTTAATAATAAAAAAATCAAGCACAGCCAAAGGAACCAAAATTCCTATCAATTTATTTTGTCCTTTTTTCAAATGATATAAATCTCTAATCACTGAAGCCTCTGTTCATGGCCTTCGTTGACCTTACAGAGATTATTGTAACAGTTTAGAGACATTCACCAAGATCCAAAATCCTCACACGCCTTGGAAAATTCTGCTGTGGTAAATTCAACTAGTTATAGCTGAAAAGCTGATTTATTTGCATATGGAAAGGAAAAATGTTATCAAAAATGAAAACAGTTTTTTTTTTCAATCAAGTTTTTGTAATTATTTTTGCATTAAACACTACAGTTTACACGAGCTTCATTTGCACAGAGCTTATCGGCTATATGACTTAATTTCCAATTCTCTTAATTAGGGCTGGGACTTTAACACATTAATTTTGATTAATTAATCACATAGATATTAACACATTAAAAATGCTCACACTGTAATGTCTCTCTCTCATTTTATATGCAAAAGTCCAGAGGGGAACCTTTGCATTATCCTGTTTCCGGTACACTCCTAAATCTGACGCACTAGCAACAACTGTAAACAACAGTGATTGATGATAAAGCCACTTTACTTGGCACATTGGAGGTTAATTATTGCTTCAAAAACCAATCTGACTGGACGCTGGAAAAGACTATTGATGTGTTCATATTGTTTTGAAAGGAGCTAGCTTATCTGTAAAGCTATTCAAGGTAGCATCTCAATGGTAAATATGAAGCAGCTGCACAGACGTTCCCAATGCTAATGTTAGCGTCCAGAGTTCAAATATCTGAAGAAGTTCCACGAATGATCAGGAGTTTCTGAAACACTGGAAAGCTCTATGTATTGAACAACATTTTACACCAGAATAACAGATTAGAAATAATACATATTTTTAATATGGTTACTTATTCCATATTTTAGCAACAAAAGGGTTCTTTGAATTGAAAATGTTCCTAATTTTGTCATTATATCCTTTTCTAAAGACTGTGATTAATTACAGACTTAAGTAAACTCAATGTAAAATTTTAAGTCAGACCCGTCACTATTCCTAATACATTTTAACTAAATTGTATTATTTGTATCTCTCAAAATCAAAACAACAAAAACTTAAACTTCTACTATATTTCAATAAATGTGTGTTTATAGGCAAGTCATGTAGTATTTGGTTATGTTCTGTTAGCCTGCATTATCTCTGTCAGATTAATGAAACTAAAATAACATATTGCATTGTGGGGCTGAGTGCTTTACACAAAGGGACTCACAAAGATAAGGGAAAAAGTGTGAGCTTCACGATCCTGCAAACACCTTCCACATTTAAACTGAGGACGACTGGGAATGGAACCATCAGCCTTCTAACTGAATATATATTCTATCTTCACAGTTGTGAATGTAGTGGAATAAAATGATATACTTAATAAAATAACAAAATATTCCAGAGTGCTTCAGAAAGAATAAGTCAAATGCCACCACAGTATTATAAATTTTAATGCATAATTTGTAACTCGTGCTTATCTATCTTAACAAACAATTTTAAGTCTAATCCAAAGTTTATCATACTTTTGACTTCCTCCTCATTTCTTTCTTTTAAATATCACACACTTGCAAGAACGCAGATGGCTGCAGAAACATAAATAAACCCATGCTTCATTCTCATCACACAGGCGTAGCTCGTTGGAGCTGCGCTGTGAGCGTTAAAGGTGATTCCGCAGTGATGTTTGTCCTCAGCTGGAGCGCCGAGCCGCTGCGTTCCACTGTTTCCTCAGTCACAGCGTTATTCTCTTAAACAGCTGTCGTTTTGGCTGATGCAGAACAGATGGCATGTACATGAGGGTCTCCTCGGCTGCACGTATGTGCAGGCGCCGGATGTGTCTCTGAGACAGAAGGAGAAAGAGAGAGAGAGAGAGAGAGAGAGAGCAAAAGAGGGAGATATGGAGAGAGAAAGAGAGCTCCTGAACAGGGTGAAGCATGAAAACACCATAATCTGTCTATTGTCTCCACCAGTGTTGAAAATCCAGCAGAAATGGATCATTGCTGTTTTGAGTAAGCTGTATTTCAATGCCATAAAAGAAAATTTACATAAATGCATCCAGCCGATCATGTGTCACGTGACCCAACAATTTTTTTTAGAAGCTGTTCATAGTAGCGTGTTTAACGCCTCTCAGATGGATCCTCATTGTGAGACTGAATGCTGGAACAGATTGCATGTTCAACAAAGAAACCGAATGCTTGCCTGCAGGCAAAAAGTTGCTACAGTACAACACATATTGTACAACTGGTGTGTGTGTGGGGGGCTGTGCGTGCGTGCGCGTGCGTATGTGTGTAGGTGTGTGCGTGTGTGTGCGCGAGTGTGTGTGTCTGTGAGAGACATGTAAGGGACTCTGGGATATCTGACGCTGTATGCATCTGTTTATCTCACGGCGCTGTTGTATCATCGCCGATGGCAACGGAGGACCTGACAATGACAAAGGCGCGTCTCTGTCTTGTTGCTCATGCAGCATCAGCTCATGTTCAACCTCACACAACCTGAAGAGTTTCCTAATAGACACTAGCTGGCAGCCTGCACCACTGCTCTGTGTGTTCACACATCTGGAATCAGACTGGAACCATTTGAAAATCCTGAGTGGAAAAACCATAATGTGCAAAGTTCATTTAACTTTAGCAGAAGAAAAATCTATATCTGTTGTTTTGAAAAATCATTTTATAGCGATGTATATCTCCCACTATTTTATTTCCAGGCTGGATTCTCAGTAGAATGTTATAAATGCATGTAAATGCAAAACATGTCCATCAAGTGCAGCATATATCAAGTGCAACATACACCTATTCCTCAGTCGCTTCACAGTTGTCCTCTTTTCACCACAGACATGACTGATGCAAAGAAGTGATTAAAAAATATTCTGAGTACTATATTTATTATTTAATTGCCCACTTTTATCAAAACTTTAAGCACATCTCACTGGAGGACTCATCAGAGCAGCATTTCAAAACAGCTGCAGATTGTAAAATAGTGGAATGATGTGTAGATTTTAAATTGATTAATTTAGAAATGAAAGATGAGATGAGCAGAGGATGAATTATAATTTTTAAATGATTTTTTTTTTTTTTTTTTTTTTTTTTTGCCAAGCCAGCAATGCAGATTGGTCTTTTTGTCACCACTTTCTTTCTCCTGCATGAACATTTCTATCTGCTTTCAGCATATGGATTTGATTTTTTTTTACCCATTCAGTCTGCATAACCTAAGCATCTCTGGTCTGCCAGAACGGCATGTAATTTGCAATGGCTATAGTTGACAGTAATATTAATAAAAATAGACAGGTTTTTTCCACTTAGTCCATGCATACAGATTCAGGTAAATGTGGATAAACTGCATCAACACATGGAGATGATTGGTGCTCTGAAGTTATCCTCGGAGCTGTTCTGGTTTTGCATGTCTGTTCAGAATTAGAAACATGCACAACCTCTGGTTCATACACATTTAACACCCACATAGCATTGTGAAAGCACCCCTCCATGTTTACATATACAATTAGATGAATGATGACCCGTAACAGGACCCAGTGGTGGTCACAAACCCACTGGGTCCACATGCCCATTTTTTTTGCTAAGAAGAAGAAGAAACACTTTTTCAAAGTGTTAAAACATACAGAGGTTTAGGTATGCATGTTACTGTGTTTGTTTGCTGTGTTTGTTTGCTTTTAGCATGAGCATAAATCATTTCTCATCTGATGCTCTTTGTGACTTTTATAACCTTAACAAAAGTGAACATCCAGAGACTTACCAAGATGCGAGACTGTGATTTGTCTTGATACATATTTTTTTCATTGTAATATTCTTAAACTAGAAGGATTTGAATATAAATTGAAAGCTTCAAGCCCTCTCCCTGAAGCTAAACTGTAAATAATAACCTAAAGTTTTTTTTTTTGTTTGTTTTTTTTTCTTCTAATCTTTGGTAATTGAAGCAAATGGGTTTTACATGGAGAGATTTGTCTTAGGCAAGCATACATAAATTTTTTTATATTATTATTTACGAGGTGGCGAAGGCTGAGCGGTGTAATGAGTGAAAATGCATGCTTAATTTAAATGGCGAGTGTGTCTGTTAGTGAATGCATTAGAGTCTGCAGAAGACGCGTAAGACATATTAATTGACAGACAGGAACCGCTGTCTCCGAGGTTGATACAAGTAATTTATTACTTCAGAAACGAATGCCACCGCCAGAATGTGCTTCATTAATTTCAAATTTAGTTTTAATTTCAAGCTGTTGCCCCTTGTGAAGAATAAGGTGGCAAGTTATGTTTGAGAAGACATTTTTTCCCTCTCCTACATTTCATCGTTCTTTTTCTATCCCTCAGTTTCTCTGTCTTTATTCCTTTCTCACCAGTTTATTTCATGTAATACAGAATTCAGGGGCTGAAAATGGGAGGACAGGGGAGTGACATTTTAAATGACTGGAAAATAATGTCTGTGTAAAAGTGTAACAAAATAAATACTTAGAAAATATAATGTGTTTTCAGGGAGATCCTAACAAAGTTCTGTATTTGTTTTTGCTCTCTTTGTCTGTATAGCTTATGTCCCCGACGATGAGAAGGAAGTAGCCTTGTTGGATGAGGACCTTGATGGAGAAGACTCTGCTCAAGAAGGAGAGGAGCCTGCAAACAAGCTCCTATGTCAGGACAAGGATTTCCTTTTCAAGGACAGGCCAGAATCCACTGGCATTCACGACTCCCCCAATGCAGGGGACTTTTCTGGTCAGGACCTGGACAGCGAGTCTCACCTGAGTGAATCCTCAGACAGAATGTCTGATTTTGAAAGTTCCTCACTGAAAAACGAGGACGACGTCCTTCTTTCTAAAGACCTTTCTAACGAACTGTCCCCCTCCTCTTCAGCCGTCATGGTTGCAACCAATGCTGCCGCCTCGGCAACCGGAGACGAGGCCATATTAGCTGCAACAAGTTCTGTGGCTGACAGCCTCGAGAAAATGAAGGCGATATACACATCCTTCCTGAACAATTCCTATTGGTCGACACTGAATCTGAACTTGACTCAGCCACCAGCAGAAAAGCCCCCTCGTAGTCACAGCAGCAGCAGTAGTAGCAGCAGCAGCAGCAGCTGTGGTAGCGGAGGCTATGACTGGCACCAGTCCGCTGTGGCTAAAAGTCTCCAGCAGGCTTCCCAGAACCACCACAATAGACTGAACTTGGTGCAACATCCTACAGTGGCGGTGACAACGGCTTCTGCAGAACCTAACCTCTTCAGCACTGTTCAGCTGTACAGACAGAGCTCCAAGCTCTACGGCTCCATATTCACTGGTGCCAGCAAATTTCGCTGTAAGGATTGCAGTGCTGCGTACGACACTCTGGTGGAGCTCACGGTGCACATGAACGAGACGGGCCACTATCGTGACGATAACCATGAGACAGACAGCGAGGGGGCTAAGCGCTGGTCCAAACCCAGGAAACGCTCCCTACTAGAGATGGAAGGGAAGGAAGATGCACAAAAAGTACTTAAGTGTATGTACTGTGGACACTCCTTTGAATCCCTTCAGGATCTCAGCGTCCACATGATCAAGACAAAACACTACCAGAAAGTGCCTCTGAAAGAACCTGTTACACCAGTAGCTGCCAAGATCATCTCCTCTGCTCGAAAAAGGGCCCCAGTTGACCTGGACATCCCTAGTTCGCCCGACTCTAACGGAGGCACCACACCGAAGCCAGCCTCGTTCAGTGACACTAATGACATTCTGCAGAAGATAAGCAACCCCTACATTACACCTAACAATCGCTATGGACACCAAAATGGTGCCAGCTACGCCTGGCAGTTTGAATCCAGGAAGTCGCAAATCCTCAAATGCATGGAGTGTGGCAGCTCGCATGACTCACTGCAGGAACTAACTGCTCATATGATGGTGACAGGGCACTTTATTAAGGTTACCAATTCTGCCATAAAGAAGGGCAAACCAATTATAGAGTCCCAGGCCCCCACATCCAACTCTTCAGTTGAAGAAAAGGTCCAGTCAGTACCCCTGGCTGCCACAACGTTCTCCTCCCCACCTGCCCCCGTACCTCCACCGACTAGCATCTCACCCATGGCAATGGTTGTGGAAATTAAAAAAGAGGAGAAGGAAGAAGAATGTACCCAAGAGTCCAACATTATCAATGCCAATAACCACAACAAAGATAAGAGGACAGAAGTGGAAGACGAATCTGAAGAGAAGTTTGATATTTCTTCAAAGTACACCTATCTGACTGAAGAGGATCTGGATGAAAGTCCAAAGGGGGGGCTTGATATTCTCAAGTCCTTGGAGAACACAGTGACCTCAGCCATCAACAAAGCCCAGAATGGTGCTCCCAGTTGGGGTGGGTACCCCAGCATCCATGCAGCCTACCAGCTTCCAAACATAATGAAGCTCTCTCTTGGCAATTCTGGAAAGAGCTCTCCCCTTAAATATATGTTTAGTGGAGGAGAGATTCTCTCCCCTACTGGCAAAAGTCAGCCACTGATTTCCCCTCCCAGCTGCCAAACCTCTCCACTACCTAAAAACAACTTTCAAGCAATGGAAGAGCTGGTTAAAAAAGTGACAGAGAAAGTAGCTAAGGTAGAGGAGAAAATGAGAGACCCTGGTATGATTGCGAGTGATTTACCTCTGAGGCGAACCACGCCCTCACCCTGTGTCAGTGAGACAGAAGATCTAATCCGAGGAGAGTCACCCAAAAGAAACACTGCAGGAGACTGTAAAACCCCAGAAAATACAAGTGTAGGGGAGGTAGTACAAGATGGAAAGGGAACGAATGAAAAAGATTCTAGTAGTAGTGCTTCCATAAAGGAGTCTGGGGAGAATGGTGTGGAGCCCACTGCTTTAACACCCCCACTGCCTGCCTCTCTGTGTGGCAGCACAGCTATTATCACAGACCATCCACCTCCTGAACAGCCGTTTGTCAACCCTCTCAGCGCTCTGCAGTCAGTAATGAACGTCCACCTGGGGAAGGCTGCTAAACCGGCCCTGCCCTCGCTTGACCCCATGAGCATGTTGTTTAAGATGAGCAACAGTCTGGCAGAAAAAGCAGCAGTGGCTTCCTCCACCCCACCAGCACACACCAAAAAGGCTAGTAACGGTCATTTAGATCGCTACTTCTACCAGCAACATCTCAACAACGACCAACCTATAGATCTCACTAAAGGAAAAAATGCTGATAAAGGAAGTAATGGTGGTTCTTTGGGTTCAACTACACTTTCTTCTACTAACTCCACCCCATCAATTTCTCCCTCTTCTGCTGTCACTATGACAAAGGCATCCGCTACGGTAGCTTCCTTCATGTCCACGTCACCTTTGAGAGAAAATGCCCTGTCAGACATCTCTGACATGTTGAGAAACCTCACAGAAAGCCAAACTCTGTCCAAGTCCTCCACGCCGACTAGTCAGTCTGAGCGCTCTGACATCGAAGGTGCCACACAAGAGGAAATCGAAGATGTTTCACCTGCTCAGAAGCGCAAAGGCCGCCAGTCCAACTGGAACCCTCAACATCTCCTTATATTACAAGCCCAGTTTGCTTCCAGCTTGAGGCAAACAAATGATGGCAAATATATGATGTCTGACCTGAGTCCACAGGACAGGATGCACATCTCCCGTTTCACAGGTCTGTCAATGACCACAATATCCCACTGGCTGGCCAATGTGAAGTACCAGCTAAGAAGAACTGGTGGCACCAAGTTCTTAAAAAACTTGGATTCAGGCCACCCAGTGTTCTTCTGCAGTGACTGTGCATCCCAGATTCGCTCACCGTCCACCTACGTCAGCCACCTGGAATCCCACTTAGGCTTTCGTCTTCGCGACCTGGCTAAACTTTCCGGGGAGCAGTTGCTCAGTCAGTTATCGCAGCAACACCATCACCAACATCAACGCCACACCAAAGGACTCTCTGAAAAACTCTTCTCCAATCTCCACCCGTCCAGCCACCCGCTGCCATCTTCCCTTCCGACCTCAGTACCAGTATCACTACCGATCTCACTCTCCTCGTCCTTAACAACGTCTATGCCGTCAACTGAATCTCCATCTTCCTCTCCTGATGATGATGAAAGTGGTGCGGTCTACCAGTGCAAGCTCTGCAACCGGACATTTGCGAGCAAGCACGCTGTTAAACTTCACTTGAGCAAGACACATGGGAAATCCCCCGAGGACCATCTGATGTATGTGTGTGAGCTGGAAAAACAGTAGCACTGGCATGGAACGATGCAAGACTTTTACAATGCAGCTCAACCTACTGCTGTGCCACTCTTTTGAGTTAAAACTGATGAAACTGCACAAAGATGCCATTAAACTACTGCTAAGAGTGTTGGCACATTGTTTCTTTTTTAAACTTGAGTTTATTTGTTTCTTTTTGTTTTAGTTATATGTGAGGAAGACCTACTCCAGTCCAAATCTCTTGATTTAACCTCTCTTCTCTGACTAAAGTAGATTCATACTTGAAGCATTTTTAACTAAAAAGATAAAGTTAAATGAAAGTATAAAATAGATTCTAAAATGGCAAGATGAGTTTTTCTCTATTTAAAAGAAATTAGGTTTATTGATATTTTGGCTAAGCTGCATGCATATCAATAAAACAATTTTGTTAAATATTTTATACCTACATCTGGTGCAATTTCTATGTTTTGTGTTTTTAAACTCCTGTCTGCATTTTATTATTATTATTATTATTATTATTATTATTATTATTATTATTATTATTATTATTATTATTATTTCTATCCATGAGTCATCATTTAAAATTAAACCTTGTGGGTACTTCAAAGCATAAAAATATAAGATTTACTGTACATTGTTTTTACATTGCTTGTTTTCTAAACACCCACAGTGAAGAGTCTTAAATCCCAAAGTTTATTATAAAGAAGATTCTTCATTAAGTGTAAGAATTTCACCCTAAGCTTCATTTTTTTTTTTTTTTTTTTTGACTGGAAAATGCTAACAGGTCTTAATACAAACATTGTATGGAGAAGAAATAAAATGTAATATTTTGCTTTGATTGATCAGGGACCTATATAATTCAGGTCTGTGTACTATATGTAAATAAAAAAAAACATTCAGTTAATTCCTGTTTAAATTATGCATCATTTCTATATTTTTTAAGTTAAAAGGATTATGGCTATTTGCTGGTGCACACTATATGAAGACAAACTTGTTTTGCACAATAGTTTTATAAATGTGTTATGTATCTGAAAATACAACAAAAAGGGAGGTAAAAGTGGAAATCTTTTTACTCCCAGCTCCTTCTCAAACAATTAGAATGTTTTTTTTGTTTGTTTTTTTTAGAAAAAAAGAAAAGATCTGAAACTGCTCTACACAAGCCCCCTGTATGAACACTAAAAATATTAAAAGTTGTACAAAAAAATCTTACTTTATGAATATATTTCCTGTATAAACTGTTATTTAAAAGCACTCTTGGTTGTTTCATATTGTTGAATGCCTATATGATTGGTCCTGCTTTTTTTTTGTTCTAATTACTCTGCAGTGATTCCACACTGCAGCTTTATCTATTTGCGATATGAAAGGTAACCATGGTTACACTAACCTCTTGAGTGACAAGTTCTGCTACATTTTTTGGCAGTTCATTTGCTGAAGTAACTGACATCTGCCAGATAAATAACAATAACAATAATAATAATAATAATAATAATAATAATAATAATAATAATAGTATAAAAAAGTACTTATGTGTAAAATATCGGCATGTAAACAGCACAGACACTGTTATGCATTCTGTGCCGTTTCTCTCTCTCTCTCTCTTTTTTCCATTTCATTCTTTGGTTTTCTGTTGTTCTTGACAATGAATCCCCATTATATGACTTCGTATAACCTTGTTTTCTACTGCAGCATTAAAAAAGAAACTGTTTTTTGCAATCATGTGCGTGTGTACATTCTGTGTGTCATGGCTATCAATTAGGTGTATGCTGTGCAGTCCCTAATGAGCACATTAGACTGGGAGTGTGTCAGCGTCTGTCTGTGACGAGCTGCAGACTAGTTTACAGTGAGTGGCAGCAGCAGGGCCGTGTGGGACACAAACACACACACACACACACACAGCCACACACACATATTTAAACATGCAAACAGAAACCATGATTTTTGACTTGCCTGTAGCTTCCTCTATTGTGTTAGTGACTTAAACTGTGAGAAGCCAACAGATGCCTTCATAGACACCAAGTTATAGACAGACAGACAGATAGACAGACAGACAGATAAACAGATAGATAGAATGTATCAAAAGTTTATAACATGTCATTGTTTCACAAAATGTAAAAAGCAGATAAATTAGACTTTTAAAATCATTCATGACATTACATTTTTGCAAGAGCTTTCACTTTTACTGAAGTTTGATTTGATTAAAATATTTTTACTCAGTTACGTTTGAAATCTTATAATGAGTAAAAACAAATATTCAATTTCATAAAAATAAAAAAAAGCACCATAATAATTACAGTGACTCTTCTGCTGTAATCCTCCTAATCTACAGAGGCTCTGGTTCAAGTTTGGAGAAAATGCTGGACTTAAGGGCATAAATGATCTGATTAAGTCAGATCATTTATGTCATGATCTGACATAAATTTGTCATAAAAGTATTACTGATTACACTTTAAAAATTATGTAACTTTATGTTATTGAAGCTAAAGTTATTAAAGCTAATTTCAATCCTGAAGGGGTTAATTAAAGGCTGAGAGAAAAACTAATCAGTTTAATCAGTAATACTTTTATAACAAATTTATGTCGGATCATGATTTGTTGGCTAATGTCAAGTTGTCAAAACAAAGACATTTTGAATAATGTCAACTTAATGTCAACTTTGTATTAAAAGTGTCATGATTTACCATATGACACTTTATGACTGTTGTCATAAATATTCATGAAGGCTTATTCATGTTCATGACAGGTGTTATGTCATGTTTATGACAGTGTCATGACAGTCTTATTCACAACCCATCAAATAAACTGTTACCAAATATTTCATTCTGTTTGTGTTACAGGATTACTTATGAAGTTGCTCCTGTAATTAAAAATAGTTTGAACATTATCGCCTCTATTCCTTTGTGGAATCCGCTAGCAGCATTTTCTTCTGCTCATAGAAAAGAAACAAAGTAACTTTTACTTAACGTAATCTTTGAGTTGAGGTTCTGTTTTACTTTTATTTGAGCAACATTTTACACTGGTAACTGTACTTTTATTTAAGTAAAAATATTATCAAAGTAACTGTACTTTTACATTCTTTTTGTACTCTGATTCAAACCCAGGACCTGGCAGCTACACATGCTCACCATGATGCAGTCACGCTGCAGTTGGTGAAAATGATGAGTTAGAGAGTTAGACAATATGACAGGCTACTGCAGACAGACACCAGGTCAGGTACTGCAAGTTTTCATATAATATACAAACCACTATGAACAATATGTTCATAATTCATATATATAAAAAATCAATTCAAAAATGGTTGGAGATAATGATTCACACAGCATCCTGGAAACCCATCTGTGTGTGTTTAACCAGCTGGGCTTTTCAGTTAAACAGTAAAAAGTCTTTTAGTTTTTTTTCAAATATGGATTTCTTGCATGAATTTAAGATCAAAATAACTTCAACACTTTGTTTTCTTATTTCCCTCCCCCCACCCCCAAAAAATATTGCAATATTTTGAATTTGACTAAAATCAAAACATTTTAATTAATATACAGAATTCATTCAAAAAAATTAGAAGATTACTGAAAAAAACATTAATTTCAAGAACTTGATCACTAAATGAAATACATACTATAGATTATTACTCAGAGATGGATTTTTGAAAGCCTTTTTGTCTCTTAGTGATGACAATTTTCCACTTACAGTTTATAAAAACACAATATAGTAAAAAAAATAAAAAAATAGACTATTATAAACAACATTTATTACAGAACTCGAGTGTCCTCTCTGCTTCACTGTCAAATCAAAATCGACTAATAACTCCTCTGGATTACATGAGAAATGAATTCATAAAGACCTGAATGGTTTTCAAAAGATAGATTAATACTGTAGATTAGAGATAAGAATTGTATTTTGAGTCATTTTTTTCTGTCTCTCTTGTTTCTGCAGGTTAACAGAAAAAAACATTCTAATGCATGGGCAACTACACACATTACATATGCAAACAGCATCAATAGCACCCAATCTACAAGTCTGGAAACCTCCACATATACACACTTAAAACCCAAATAAAGCACTCACACACACATGCACACACACACACACACTCACATACACACTTTTGTCAACAGCCAGGTACAGAGACTTCATCCACAGTGACAAGGTGCCACAGTGTGTGAAAATGTCAGCCTTCAACAGTGCTGCCTGAAGTCTGGCACCGTATTTAAGGCTCTCATTAGCTTCAAAGAAAATATGCATAAGACTGAAGTGTAAAAAAGCCATTTTCTCTCTTCCTGTCCTCACACCCATTGAGCAAAAGCAAGGACTTATTAAGGTAAGAAACAAGCAAGCAGGAAGCAGTCGACACACATCTTAGCTGTAGTGCTTCAGCCTACAGCTAAGCACTTAAACAAACCATGAATCATATTTGCATCGTATTCATGATGTGCCCTAAAACTTGTCAAGTAAACAGAAAGAAATTAACCCAAATCATTGATATCTTATATGTTACAAAAAAAGACGTATAATAATGTTACTAATGCTACGTTGTTTTAGCATCAACACTTTGATTAGCACATGAACAATACTCAGATCACAGCACAGGTGATCTAAAGTTTGCCAAATAAATGTACTTATGTTGGGTTTTGAGAAAGTGTTAAATTTATCTTTGACACAAGTCCAACTTCCTTCTTCACAAAATGTAAACTAAAAGATGTTTAGCAGTTGGAGGATTTTTCTTTGTCATTGGTTAAAGACAATGAGATATTAGTCCCTCTAGCGATAGACTCACGTGTTTGTTTTGGTGATATCTGGCCTGCCATATTCATTCAAACCAAACCAGAGTTCATTTTAATTAAACCAAGACCTAGGTTTGTTGGCAGAGTAGAGTTTTTTTTTTGTTTGTTTTTTTTTTGGTTTTCATCAGAGTTGGATGGTGCATTCACACCTCCTCAAACACAAA
>NW_015115168.1:87072-88048 GCF_001443285.1 Poecilia latipinna | reverse complement strand
TTCATTTATTTTCCATTATGGTGATAATTATACACTTTAATCATTTTGGTCAAAATTCAGCAGGGGTGGGTGTAACAGAGAGAAGAGCTCGTGTGTCTGTGTGAGTTTTGATCGAAATGATTATAGTGATGGTTGTATGTATTTTTGATCAATGCGTTTGTTTGGAGCCACCTAGTGGTGTGATGAGTGACTGCATGCAACGGGTCCGTCAGGCACTCTCGCGGCTTCCTTCAACAGAATTCTGAGGAGCGCTGGTGGAGGTAGGTGCGAGAGAGGCAGCTCTTCACTTCTTTTTTTACTTAGGGTCATATTTTTCTAGTTCAACTATTAACAAGGTACTGTAAGAATATTTAACATTTATAAATATAATTTGTAAAGTTTTCTTGTGGTTGGGCTGGAAAAATGTGACCCTATGAGTGGGAGCTGCGCCGGTTGGTGTTCGTGGCTGACCACTCAGTCACGGCGCTAACTGTGTCTTTTATTTTTCAGCCTGTCGGACCACTTGGCTGCAGTCAATCACATTGTGAGGAGTTGTTCATCTTTTGTTGTGCTAGGTGGGTTCAGACAGTGAATTTGTTGATATATAGAAAAATGTTTGTGAGTGTTTTGACTGTTAATTGATGTAGCTGTTGTCTTTTATTTTTCTGTTTATTGCTGTTGATGTTATTTTTGATTGATTCATTGAATAAGAATGTTTTGTTTTGGTTTTGAAAATTTGTTAACCGTTGTAAGTGTTGTTTAAACTATACGATCACATCTTAAAAAAAAAAAAAGAAAGAAATAATAAAGAATTCTGAGGAGCGCTGGTGGAGCCTGTCGGACCACTTGCCTGCGGTCAATCACACTGTGAGGAGTTTTTCATCTTTTGTTGTGCTAGGTGACCAACAACATAATAAGAAGAGTTACACTAGTAATGAACGTCCTAAGAGAGAGAGATCTCGCTGGAGCCATAAATTATATCTTTGTTCAACTGATT
>NW_015115168.1:76019-83622 GCF_001443285.1 Poecilia latipinna | reverse complement strand
TTTTTATTTCAAAATATTTTTTTCAGTTTTAATTAAATCTCTTCTCTCTTTTTTTCAATGTAATAATTTTGTCTTTTGAGCAAATTTATGACCCCAATTTATCTCCATATAGTGCCAAACTGGGCAGTAGCAAATTTACTGGATGTGCTTTAAAAATAGATTTTCTGTGGCCTGAACTGACTTCATTTTCTCACATTTGGAGTATAATCTGGTTTCTGCAACACATAATGAGTTAATACACCTTTTGCTGCTAGTATGAAATATTTTACTGGTTTAACCTCCAAACTGGATGTTTTCCACCTTAAAGACTTTATGATAACCTCTAATGAGTTTAACTTCTGTCATAAGATCAATAAGACTTTCTCTAGGCTGAAAACAATTTTAGAAAAAAAACTTATAAAGTGTTTCTGGAGGTCAGAGCCATTACTGTCAGCATTTTACAGCATCTAGGTGCCAAAATAACCAAGTACATATAAATACTCGTTGCAAATAATTAATGTGGCTCAGTGAATCATGTGAGTTTCTGTTTTTGTGATTTATTGGAGTTCTTTTCTTTCCTCTGTGCCATTTGTAAAACTAGGTCAGTTATTAAAACCCTGTAACCCAAATCTTGTTTAAAAATCCCTGCATATATTTTAGTTTTACAAAATGGAAAATAAAGAACATATAAGGGAAAACTCTCCATTTTTAAAGGTTTAATGAGAAATATTTTGTTTCCTACATTTATCAGCTGAACAGAAAGTTGAACAAACATTTAAAGAACTTTGTTTCTTTCCCAATATTTATTTTTTAAATGACAAGTAAATAAAGCATCTTTGTCACTTTGATGGAGATTTTTAGATGCAAAATATTGTTTTGGTTTGAATTGCAGCTACAACTAGAATGAAATACACCTAAATAATTTTCTTTACATGCATTCTTAAATTTAAAGAGGATTTATTTGCTGTGCATCCCTTCAGATGAATTGAATTGACTGTTTTTCAGGCAGGTTTACATCAGAAAAGATAGATTACTGTATAACTACTGAAGTAATTCATATGTAAAAATGCTTTTCATCTGTGTTTACTCCATGAATCTCAACATGTTTGTTCAAATAAAAAAACTGTGTGCTCCAAGCATCCAGCCTCTTGCTCTCTTCCAGCGCGACGCGCAGTGGCTGCATTCTGCTTTTCAAATCTCTGCTCAGCAGTTGAGGAATTGTTGGAGCGTCGAACAATGTGAAATGTGTTCATGACAGAATATATCCCCAGTTTCTGCATTTCTGTCCGAATCGCTTCTAAAAGCTGCTGCAAAATCTCCCTGGAACAAAAAATACATCTGATGAAGGCGAACCGATTTACTTGTGTAAAAACATTAAAACTGCACTTTTGCTGCTGCATTTCTCTGAACAGAATCTAAATTCTCAAAACTACTAAAGCAGTTTATAATTTCTGTGAACAAGTTTCAGATGCTTTTGGACATCCACTCAATTTTCTGCTTCTTACTTTATTTTTAATTTCTTTTAACATGTTAATCAAAGTTTACTATCTATTGAAGAGTCTCAGCCTCCACATCATTTGAGGATGAGGTTGTCATATTATGTCAAACATAGTTCTATACATTTCTATTGGAGACTTTTTTTCTAAACCTGTCCTGAATTTGTAAATCGCTCCCAAATGAACCCTGAATTTCTCCAAGTGTATGTAGAGAATTCACTGTAAAAACACAAAAAAGTATTTTTGGTCTAGTTGGTAATAATTTGTGTTTTTACAGTGTTAGATCAACCAGTTTTCTGAAATAGCTCAAAGTTTAATCTCATGAACCATCAACTGGCTGGTATATCCATCCATCCATCCATCCATCCACCCATCCATCCATCCACCCATCCATCCATCCATCCACCCATCCATCCATCCATCCATCCATTTTCTTTACACCGTTGTCCCTTAGTGGGGTCGGGACTGGCTGGTATATACACTGCAAAAACAAAAAATCTTACCAAGTACTTTTCTACTGCAAATATCTTACTTGAAATGAAACAAATCTTTCTTACAAGTAACTTTTCCACAAGACATAGGAGCAATAATTCCTTAATACTGATAAAACACTAGTTCAATTGGCAGATTATTTCATATATAATTATAACAAGATATATTTTGCAGTGTAATTAAAGAAATAACCTGCCAATGGAACTAGTATTGTCATCAGTATTAAGGAATTATTGCTCCTATTTCTTGTTGAAAAGTTACTTTTAAGTGAAACAAGATATTTACTAAAATCTAGACCAAAACACTTGGTAAGATTTTGTGTTTTTGCAGTGTATCTCCTTATGAATGATTTAGAGAAGGAAACTTTCCTTTTTAGGTAACCCATGGAGTTTTGCTGTTTCAGAAATCCACTTACTACTTTTGCAAATATCGAGAAATTCACCATAAAACTGGAAGCCACGATCACTCCGCGGAGTGAGGGCGGAACCCGCCGCCACCAGGGGGCGCCACTGACACTTCTGTGTTCAGCTGTTGATGAAGACCATTGTTCTGTTGTGCAGATCCCTCAGAACCTGAGCATCATGCCATTGTCTCCCATTGTCTGCGGATGAAGCCGGTGGGAGGAGAAACACCAGAGAGACGCATCCAAACCCTCCGAAGGTTGGAAGGTTTTGTCACCAATTCGTGACCTTTTGCTCAACGAGACGACAGAAAAACGGCGCTTCTGTCATCCGACTGACATATTTTGATTAGATTTATTTATTTCGAATATCCCAATGTGGAAAATGGTGCAACCTTGCAACAAAAAAAGAAAAAGAAAAGAAAAAAGAAAAAACAAGCGATCTGGGATGTAGAAACAGGTATCAGTGAAGACAGGATGAACATGAAGGACAATTCTCCTCACTCACAATATATCTATATTTACGCAAAAAACACAATAATGGCGCTTTCCCCCCTTATTTTATTCCCACAGAGAGCATTGATGTAATAAAAGGAATAGTCAAGTGACTCTCAGGCGCAAACCTCTCATTATCCCATGGGCTATAATATTCTTTACACAGAATGTATTCATAAGCAGTGAACCGCGCAGCTGCGAGACAATGTGGCCTCTAGTTATTATATTTTGCACTCTGATCACCGATCATTGGTTGTTTGTTCCCTCTGTGGCTCTCAGATACAAAAACTCTTGTGTTTAAATCATCCAGGTGGTTCAGTTCTGCGTCAATCTGCGATTTCTGTTCAGAAAACACACATTTCTGCTATTTAAATCAATTAAATCCACTCAAATTGCTCATTAAAACTGAAACTTTTAGGGATTTAGAGTCAGGTGCGCACAGGCCCAGCAGTATTTTATCCACCGGTAATTTTAAACAAAGCAGCCCTGATGATTAAATGTTCCTATTAGTTCAGAGATTCAGTAAATAAAAAGCAACAGGAAGCAGCAGAGCATCAAAGAATTTAGTTATGAGACGATATTTTAGCATTTTCCTCAAATGCGGAACAGATAAACCCGGAAATTAAGGCAGTTATTGTCTTAATAATAATAGACAGAACTACTTGACAAAATTAAATCAAATTTATTTAGAAAATGTTAAAATTGTCTGTTTGAAATGAAATTAAAATAAAATAAAAGCTTTGTGACGCAAATAATCAACATTTGCTTGTTTTTGTTGGCATATAACTGCGTTTTAAAACTTTCTCACAGATCAGATCTGGAAACAAATATTACATTAATAATTAATTTTCTTATTTTACTTTACTGTAGTTTCGTTAACGAAAAATAAGTGTTAAGTTTCAGCGGAAACGCGATGAAATAATGAAAATATAAACGGGAAAAATAAAGTCAGTATTCCTGTAACAGATAAAAAGCTGCAGCAGATTGACTGAAGCGTTAAAAATTCACAATTATTGTTATTGTTACAGTTTTTATCTGCAACGTGGATCCAGTTTGAGCCTACAGTGTTTGCAAACATCCAAGCATCCATTCAGTTCTGATTACATATTGATAAAAACACTTATAAATATAGTTTTTGTTGTTTTTGTTTAATTATTAGTATCTAAAATGAGAGGAATTTAAATTTAATTTCCTGTTTTAGGCAAGCAGAAAGGTTTATAGTCAACATCCTGCTACAAGTAAGAAGATAATTAAATCCTTCAATGTGACAAATGAGTGCACACACACACACACACACACACACACACACACACACACACACACACACACACACACACACACACACACACAGGCGCGCACACACGCCGGTGAAGTTGTGCTTTCCGTGCTCCAGACTGTCCTCTCTGCAGCCTTTTCTTTGGAGAGGAACCCGCGGTCGCTTCCCGGCACAAAGCAGCGACGGGGCCCCTTTTGTCCCGACTGGGACCCCAGACCCCATCATTAACCCTGATTACCGCTGACCAGTTTGACAACCTTATTGACTGCTGGAAAGACTTTTTCATCTACTCTCCCTGTCGCCTTTGCTCTCAATAGAAACGGAAATATTTAGCTTTTTTGTCCCAGTGAGTTTGAAAGAGACGCAGAGGGGGAAAAAAAGAAGAAGAATCCTTTTTTATTTTATTTTCCATCAATGTTGGAAAGGAATGGAAAAAAGGGGCTGCGAGATAAACAGTAAAAGCAAAAATATTAGAGATTCTCACTTTAAAACAGGACAGAAAATGCAAATGTGCGCATCAGTTCTGCGCACTTCAGCGGAGTGTTGCTGAAATAATGATTAGAGGCTGCAGCGCCAATTAAAAGATTCATTGCGGTCTGATTACGCTGACGTCTTGGGAAAATGGACACTTGCACGTTTTAAGGAGGCGCATTTTTGTTGTTTTCGTGCATGCGCAGAGCAGCGGGCCAGGTTTTGCAATCTGCTGCGTTGTTTGATCTCTGTGATCTCTCCCGCGGATCATCCGGGTTAGTGAGCCGGCCTCTCGGTGACCTCTCCCTGTCACCCTTCATTACGGGACGCAGAGCATGTTGGCCAATTAGACCTCGCTCTGAAACGTGTCAGTGAACGCAGCACCGTGGCGTTAAAATCCCCCTCATCCCTCAAAAAAAAAAAAAAAAAAATCTCTCAAACCAAAACAGCCCAAAGTATTCCTAATTTAAAATCGAAAATCAACTAATTCTGCTCAAAAAAGAGGCTAAACTTACATCTTTCTTGGTCAACAGTTATTTTATTAAGTTATCTTTACCTTTTTATTTTGCTTTTTTTTTTGCTTTTTTTTTTACTGAAACACAATGTCACTAAAGCGCGCATGCTCAACAGGTTCACCTGTGTACAAGGTATGTATTAAAAACACCAAGCAAATGAATATGAAACTCGAAGAGACAATAGAGCAGATCGTTTTAAATAAGCAAATAAACATTATTTATAAAACTTTAAAGTAAAAATATCACAGTTCTTCTTTTCAACATGAAATACCCACAGAGAACAGCAGGTCAGGCCAGTTTGGATGGACACTCATCCCTCCTTTCATTCCTTCTTTCTTTCTTTCTTTCTTAATATATTTCTGTCCCTTTTTTAAAAATTTCATCTTCAAGAGCTATTAGTCCGTGAAATGTCCGGTTTCAGTTTCCAAGCAAACAAAAGTATAGGCCTGAAATGGCACCCACGAATGGCGGGTCCCCTCATGTTTTGGCAGCCGTCAAATGTCAGTGTATTTGTGTGTGTGTTTGTGTGTGTGTGTGTGTGTCTGTGTGTTTTAACTCGACGCAGGCACTGTTACTTGTTTTATTAGATTGTCTTTTCCCCCTTTAATCGGTCAGTTCGCGCTGCTCAGATGTCACATTCACTGTCGCTGGAGGTGATGGAGATGGCCGAGGCGGCCGCCTTGCTGGACAGGCTGGCCTCCGGGCTGGAGGAGTTCCCTAAGCGGTCCACCGTGCCGTCCTCATCCGCCAAGGAGCGAACCGAGCCGCCGGAGAGAACCTGCTGCTGTAGCCTGGCAAGCAGAAAGAGAGACGGAGAGGCGTAAAACTGGCCGCCATGATGGAAGTCCATCCGATTATCCATGGAAAATTAAGATAAAAATATTTTTAGAATATTTAAAAACTGATTTCATGAGATCTGTTTATTTTTCTTCCGTTATTTTTAGCTATTTTGATAAGTAAATCAACAATAACTGGGATATTTTAGCATGACTATCGCAAAATAATCATTATTAATCTGTGTCTCCACTGAAAATTAAAATTAAAATATTTTAGAATATTTAAGAAAATATTCTAAATTATTATTATTATTATTATTATTATTATTATTATTATTATTATATATTTTTTTAATTACACCTATTTTAACATTAAATTAGCTGCAATTTATTTCAGGATGATTATCACGACAATTCGTATTATATATATATATATATATATATATATATATATATATATATATATATATATATATATATATATATATATATATATCCTAATATTATGAATCAGGATTTACAATAATTGTAGATTGTTCTACAATATATATGCCCTTATTTAAATAAATGTTTTTTATATATTTATTTTTGGCTAAATTAGGATAAAAACAAAATTTTATTTAAAAAATAAATCTAAAAAAATTCTGTTATTATTGTTTCAGACACTGACTTACTAAGCAGAAATTAAATAAAAATAAAAATAAATCAGTGCAGCTTCAGTCACATTGGTATTTTTGAATTCATAATAAATTAAACATCCCAGTAAATTGGTGAATATTTCTACTCACCAATCAGCCTTTTAGTAAACTATAAACATACTGAGCTGAATTCTGAAGTGGGTTTATGTTGAGCGGTTCGGCCTGTTTTGCTAGCTGGTAAATTTGCCTCCAGATGCTTAAATCTTTAAATTTTTTTTATGTTAACCGGTCAGTGATGCTCCAGCTCACCTGTTCTTCGCAGCCGCCGCTCTGTCTCTTTGTCTCCGGTTCTTAAACCAGTTTCCCACCTGTGTGGGTGTGAGTCCAGTAGCCTGTGCTAGCTCCCTCTTTTTACTGGGGTTCGGGTACGGATCCTGCAGGTACCACTCTCTCAACAAGTGCCGGGTTCTCTCCTTGAAGCAGTGGGTCTTCTGCTCTCCGTCCCAGATGGTTCTGGGCAGGGGGAACTTCTTCCGGACCCGGTATTTGTCCACGGGCCCCAGCGGGCGGCCCCGCAGCTTCTCAGCCTCCTGGTAGTGCGCTTCCAGCCACAGCGCCTGCAGCTTCGTGTGCGACTCTTTGGTGAACTTGTGGTTCTCCAGGATGTGGTAGAGTTCGCGGAAATTGCCGGTGTGGAAGGCGACCACGGCCCGGGCCCTCAGCACCGACTCGTTCTTGTTGAGGACCTCGCAGGCCGCCGGCGCGACGGGCAGCGACCAGAGGAAGCGGCCGAGGCGCTCGACGTCGCCGCTCTCCTCCAGAGTCTCGCAGACCCCGGCGACCTGCTGGGGGCTGAAATTCAGGATGGGCAGCTGAAACATGGAGGCTTCTCCTGGGTTTCCACTCTCCCCCTCCTCTCTCTCGCTCTCTCTCTCTCTCTCTCGCTCTCTTTTCCTCTCTCTCTCTCTTTCCTCCGCGTCTTCTCTCCGTGCGCCGAGGCAATCCAAGGCACCAAAAAAAAAGAAAGAAGAAGAAAAAAAAAAAACAAAGAAAATCCCCAAGGTA
>NW_015115168.1:48429-72901 GCF_001443285.1 Poecilia latipinna | reverse complement strand
CCCCCCCCTTTCCCCCGCGTCTTCTCCCCGTGCGCCGAGGCAATCCAAGGCACCAAAAAAAAAAAGAAAGAAGAAGAAGAAAAAAAAAAAACCAAGGCAAATCCCAAAGTTAGCGGACCAACCCGTCTGAGCAGCCGAGGGAAGCGCCGCTGAGGAGGGACGATGCTGTGCGGGGCCTCGGCTACCGCATCCTCACTCCGCCGCGGTGAACTTGGCCGAAGATGCTGGAGCCTTTAAAGCCCGAGCGGCGGTGTATTTTTCAAGGTAGCCTGGGACTGAATGCAGGGAAGAATTAAAGCCGGAGCTGAAATGTATTTTTAAGGGAGGGGTGAGGAGGGGGGAGAGAAAAAGCTAGTCAAGCCCCCTCAGATGATTTCCTATTGGACTTGGCAGATTGGCTGCGCGGTTGCCATGGATGCACGTCAATCACTGTCAAATCCGGCCAATCGGGCGGAAAGGAGAGCTCAGCGCCTCCCTTTTCAAACACAATATCAACATTTTGACCCTTTTTTTATTTTGGTGCGCGTCCTGAAACGTTTCGACGCTTCCTTCCTTCCTCCCTTCTTCCCTTCTGTCCTTCCTTCCCTGTATGCGCCTTCTTTATGTCGCACAAAGTGTGCGCAGCGGATATGCGAACAGACGCACAGCCGGTTTAACGTTAGAGCGCGTTAAGGCGGCTTTACGCAGCGAAATGACACAACTGCGCAGGAAACAAACGGCCCTGCTGCCCCCAAGATAAAAAAAGATAATGTCAGAATGAAACAGACAATATCATATTTAGCCAGAGCCTGTGGCGATAAGGGTGATCACTGGGATTTATAACGCAGCCTTACGCATCATTACGCTCGGTGTTTAATTTGTATTCTTTACGCATCGGTTAAATTCCCTATTTCACAATAATCCCATTAATTTTTATTTTTTTATTTTTGGTTTTTTAAATCTTCATCTCTCCAATATTTACATTTCGAGCTACATTTTTATGATGTTAAATAAATAAGAAAACAGACTTCCTGTATGTAATTATTGTTTTCTTTATTTTCCTCCATCAGTGTCGACAGCGTTCAATTTGTGATGCGCAAAAAACACAGCAGAGGAGGAATATGTGTGTGTCCGTGTGTGTGTGGGATTATGACGGCCCCGGCAGGCTCCTCGGGTTTTTTAGTGGGCTATCAGACACACTCCGTTTTGTGCGCAGGCTGATTTAGTAAATAAGAGGGCGGATAGATAGCGCAGATGGTTTGAAGTGTCGGGTCAGATTATTTCATGGCTGGATACAGTAGTAAAGTTCATTCTGACGGAAAAGCCTGATATTATTTTCACAGATACCCCCCTCCACTCACTAACTCTCTCTCTCTCTATGGGGAGAGAGAGAGAGAGAGAGAGAGAGAGAGAGAGAGAGAGAGAGAGAGAGGACGCGTGCGCGCACTCGCCGCACACTCCCTCTAATTTCACCCTTTCGGGATTTTCTTATTTATTTATTTTTTCATGATTCAGTTACGAAATGCAATAAATGCTGCTCATACCGGTTCATTCAACACCAAACATTAAAATCCCCCAAAATAACAACAAAATAAAACGAGCGCCCACACTTCACTGTGTTAAGAAAGAGCTTATAATTAAGAAAATTAACTTTTCAGTTGTTTCCGCCCACATTTAATCAGCCGGGTGTAAATAAAGGATGGCATCCTCCATCAGACGAAGGGGGGATAAATTGTGAGGGCGACTGACAAGGTGCCGTCCTGAAATATTTAGCTGTCAGTAAATCTTTAATGTCTGCAGGCATCCGGCCCCAATCTGAATTCACCAGGACTGCAATGCTATAGAAGAAGCTTCTATTAAATATAAGCTAGGCTCTCTTAAACGCAGGGTCGCAAATAACAGTAGTACACAAAGCTTTATATACAGGACCAATTTAAAACATTTTTAAAAGAACAAAAGATGATCTGTGTACTTTTCTTTTCACCTCAAAGTGATTTTCTGCTCGTATAATCCAGCGTTCATCTAAGTTTACGCGCTGAAAACCTTGCAAATCCGCCGTTTTTATTCATTTACTGCCCACATTAACCTTTCGCTTGCATTTACTATGTTTCATGCAACCTTCTATTTCTGTAAAGATTAATTTGCGGCTCAAGTGATGCAAGGCTGGCTGTGTGTGTGCGTCCAGGCCTGTGTCACTGTGTCAGCAGGAGATAGGCCTCCTGACACCAATATCTCCGCACATTCACTGCAACAACACAGTGCATCTCATTCAAAGACGACTATTTTTTTCCCTTTCTTGGCCGTTTACTCCATGAATCATAGAGCCATTGCTGCAGCCTTCAAACAACAGCACGACTTGTTTCTTGCGTTGGTTTTTATTATATCTTTTTTCTCTTTTTTTGGCGCATTGAACTGCTGATTATAGAAAGAAACACCAGAAAAATCAATCAAATCTGTGATAGAAGTTATTTCACTTCTACGCAGCAGCAGCAACTTTCATGATTTGCAGAAAGATCAAATATAAAATTTGACTGAAAGTGAAATAAGTGGTAAAGGCGAAAGCATATTGTTTCAAAAACAGAAATTTAGAGATACTGTAAAACTTTTTAAGCGTTTAAAATTGTTGTTTTAATCTGTTTTTGCAATAAAATCGTCTGTAAAGTTTAAGAAGAACCGCTAGCCTTCATAAAAGAACAAAGAGAGAAAATTAGAGCTGCTTTAAGTGAAATCTTGGCGCGTTAGAGAACAACGTCAATGCTCTGACGCAGATGTTTACCAAACAATTATCAATAAACAAACGACAAAACTAGAGTAAAAATGTGGAATCAGTCTGTAGTTGTCATTTCTTACACAAATCCAATTCTGCTGAAGAACTCAGCGGAGTTTTTAACAAGACAATTATCAGCTGAAACAACAAAAAGGATTTTAAAACTCGTTCAAATTAAGAGCGTGGAGAAAAATGCTGGTCCAAACATAATATGCAGATCGTAAAAGGAAAGAAATGGAAGCAGTGGGGCAGACGATCCAAGCAAAAACCATAGAAAACTTAAAAAATGAATAAATCAAAGTAAAAAATTGATAAGATGGGAATAAATACAAAACATCATTCAAAGATAAACAGAAAGAAAAAAAAAAGATCCAGATGAAAACAGAGACGTATTGGAAGTAGCAGCAAAAAGTGTGTGCGCACTATATGCGACAAAGGGGCGCTGCGTTAGAGGGGGCGCCAAAAATAGTGTGAAAATATTTCTAGTCAGCATTTTCTGCATTGAGTTTCTGCACGTGTAAATGATTTGATCTATAATGTGTCCGCATTCTTCACCTCAGAAGCTACAAAACGGGATTCAGTGATTAATCCAGGAGATGATGTTGGAGCCTTTGTGGAGCTGAGTGCATGAAGAACTGCAGCACATTTCTGCTGCGCAGCAAATCTGAAGCATAATCTGTGCAGGAAACACTCAGATAGTTTCATCCTAAAACAGGGTTTGCTGAAGATGGAAGCGTTTGTCTGAGTTGAGATGTATTTGGCAACCAAGTCAAGAGTTTTTTTTTTTTTACTGTCCCTCAGGAAATGAAGATCCAGTCAGGTACCAGTCCAACTGTGGATTCGTGGAAAGAGGAAATGATGGTGCATGGTTCCTGCCCAGCGGATCCGTCTGCTGCAGGAGCCATGATGTTGGAACCTAATTGATGGAGGATATTGTTTTTATCATAGGAGTAAAATGGTTGGGAGTGAATCCAAAACATTCAAAGCTAAACAGAAAAAAACAAACAGAGGAAAACTGAGACGTACCGGAAGTGATAGCGTTGAAAAAAATGGGCGTGCACTACATAGAGGCGCTGCTGGAAGGGGCGCCAAAAATGGTGTAAAAATGATTTCAAGCTGCAGCAAATGATTTTTGCTTCTTGGTTCCATCATTTAGTCTGAAAAAAGTTGAAAATGGTTAAATTTAACCTATTAAAGTTTATGTGCAGTTTTAGCTTATTTAAGCTAAAGATAACAGAGGAGGTGTTTAATGCATGGTAGAGCTGGGCAGTAAGTCAAGTAAGAGTAACAAAGTATTTGGTAAAAAGCATTGATCAAATTATCAATCATTTAAAAATTACATAATCAGATGGACCAAAATGTAAAGTTAAGTGGAAATGTTGGTATTTTAAGGACAAAAATTACAACAATTCGTATGAGTAACAAAATCAGGCAAAATGATTTTTTTTTCTTTCAAATCAGTTTCTTTCAATAAAAAAAAACTTATGAAACTTTAACAAAAACTCCAGGTGTATTTTTCTGTGTCTGGTGAATTTTGGTTAAAACATGTTTGTTTTTCATTCAGTGGGTAGAAAATCCAGACATTTTACTCAAGAGTAGAAATACTTCATAATAAAATTACTCTAGTAAAAATAAAAAGTACAAATACTCACAAAAGTTTTTTTTTTCAAAAGAGTTACTCAAGTAAATGTAATTGGGTAAATGTAAATTCCTGGCTACTTTTTACTTTTACTTGAGATATGGTGAAGTGCTTCTCAATCTTTGGGTACTCTGCCCACCTCCGCCGCTCGGTTTCTTTTTGCGATAGCAGCACATTTACTTTCTGTCATCATTAGCATGTAGCTGGGTCGCAGCTCGCCCAGGGCGGAGGGGGGGAAGGGAGGAAAAGGAGCGGGAACAGTTACGAACAGGCTAGAAATGACCCAGATTCCCTGGGATCACTGGAGCAGACGAGACGCTACAAGAGCCTGTCACCAACGGCCCTCCTGCTACCATCCCATGCAGACCTACCGCACCTTTCTCTACACCCATCTGCTGCCTTTCCTTCTGCTCCTCCTCACTTTATCTCATCTTAACACTGCGGCATTAACACACTCTGAGTTTACTCTTTCTGCAGAATAAAAGCAGGCAGGCGGTGAATTCAGACTCATAATGCTGCTGCTGCACATTTCCTGAGGCGAGCAGAAGATGCTGATGTTACAGGATGATTTCTCTCTGTACCGTTCAGACATACTGTCAGCTGCCTCAGCTCAGGATTAACTTTCCAATTAAGATATCACATCAGCAATGGTACCAATAACCCCAGAATGACCCGGACACATTTAAAAAAGTCTGACATGTTGCCACGTGGCTCCACAGCGACAGAAGAGTTAAGCCAAATCTCTGCCAGAGTTGTGTTTCAGACCCATTTGCCCCCGGGGCAGCACTAGCTCTCGACGCTACGTTTAATCTGTGGATTTGTGGTAACAGAGAAGACTTCTTATCCGCTGACCCATTGGCCCCCACTGTACGTAATCCAGTGCCTTTCAGTCACACAGCACAGCTGACATGGAGAGAGGAGAGCCAAAACAGGCAGCAGCGATCTGGGGCCAAGCGGTGCGCATGCACGCACGCACGCACGCACGCACACGCACACGCGCACACACACACACACACACGCACACGCACGCACGCACACACACACACACACACACACACACACACGCACACACGCGCACGCACGCACGCACACACGCACACGCACACACGCACACACGCACACACACGCACGCACACACACGGATCATAGTGCAAATATCTTAGTACATTCAAAATAACACAAAACTAATTTACAAGCAGAGTTGGGTAGTAACTAGTTACATTTACTTGAGTAACTTATTTGAAACAAGGGAGTATTTTTACTACGCCGTACGGCTTTTTTTAGTTTTACTATGAAGTATTTCTACTCTTGAGTAAAATGTCTGGATTTTCTACCCACTGAATGAAAAACAAACATGTTTTAACCAGAAATCTACCAGACACAGAAAAAGTGTTAAAGTTTCTTGGTCTGACTTGTTATTTTTTGTTATTTATATAAATTATTGTCATTTTGGTTCTTAAAATACCAAAATTTTCAGGTAACTTTATATTTTGGTCCATCTGATTCTGTAATTTTTAAATATTAGATGAGTGATCATTTGATCAGTTACTCAGTACTTGAATAGAGTTTTTATCAAATACTTTTTTACTTTTACTCAAGTAATTTCTTGGATGGCTACTTTTTATTATGACTGGAGTAAAAATATATTGAAGTAGCGCTACTTTTACTTGAGTACAATTTTTTGGGTACTTTGTCCAAAAGCTACTGGTTATCAGTAGTTTTTTGAGCAAGACATAGGAGTGAAAAAGTACAGAAAATGTCTGTTTATAAGGAAAAAAATCTGCCAGTGGAACTAGTACTATTTTTAAAAATCAATATTAAGGAATTATTTACTTAAAACAAGCTCTTATATCTTGCAAGAAAGTTATTTTCAAGTCAGTTTTGTCTAATTTAAGTGAAGTAAGATATTTGCACTACAAACTAGACGCAAATTCTTGGTAAGATTTTGTGTTTTTGCAGTGCAGCCCTGCTTAGACACAACTTGGGCAGATGCCCAGGTCAGCATTGGTGTAGGGGGCGATATGTACAAGTGTCTGGATTTAAAAAATATCCAGTTTTTTCAAACTGGTTGAGACTGAAGTTAAATTTGTAGGAGTTGTTTTGTATCATAAACTTAACTGGAAGTCTCATTTATGTGAAACTATGTGAAAGTACTCAACTTCTAAATAAAGTAAAACTTGTTTAAGATCTGCAGTGAAAAAACACCAAATCAATGACTTTTGGTCTGGTTTGTAGTGCAAATACATTTGTTCACTTTGAATAAGAAAAATATAACAAGTAACTTTTAAGCAAGACATTGGAGGTAATTTTAAGTAAGAAATTCCTAAATATTGATGAAAATTGAACAGTTTAACTGGCAGATTATTTCCTGAACCACATGGGAAAAATAATCTTCCAGTGGAACAAGAACTTTTTCACAAATATTAAGGAATTATTGACTCTAAAGAAGCTCATACATCTTGCTGAAAAGTTACTTATAAGTTAGTTTTGTCTTATTTTAAAAATACTTGGTGAGATTTGGTGTTTTTGCAGTGCACTGACCAGCTCAGCTACTTTTATAACGATCAAAGCAAATGAAATCCGACTTCTGCTAAACTAATACGCTGCTGCATGGTTTAAATGGTTTAAACGCTGTGATGCTTGGAACAGCGGCTTATTCATGCTGAAGCGTTTGCAAAGCTCCTGTTAAAATAGGTATATTTTGGTTAGATCACACAAACACATTGGACCTGGGTCAAAGAGATTTTCTCTTGTGTAAATCTCTGCAGGGTTCCTACATATTACAAAAGGTCTTACCAACCATCTGTTGCCTGTAAACGTAACTTCACTGAAATTCTCCTTTTGTCATGCCGCTCAAAATTGAAACGCCGAATTGAGTGTGTGTGTGTGTTTTTTTTTCCTTTTCCAGAATCTCAAAGCTCCATCTTCACCGCCGGTTGAAAACACGACGGAGGGAGGCTCCGTTTGACTGCTGCAAACAAACAATACAGTAAGAAAGGGCCTTGAATCCTTGGCAGAGAGCCATTAGTAATACCTTGAAACCAACCCTTTTTTTTCCTTCAAAAAACACATTTGTAGAGCATGTTACAGAGCGCATGCAATTATTACATCCATTCCACTCTTGAATGCAGTCAATTTCTGGCCAGATAAAGGGCTAAATGAAACTAGGGGGAGTGCATGGTGCACAGTGCAGCACTTTATCCAGCCTGCATTTGTGAGTGTTTGTGTAAGAGCAACAGAAAGAGCAGAAATTACAAATGAACAGACGTATAACATCACCTATATAGAACTCAGACAACAAAGTGCCTGTGGGTATGAAGCAACGTTGTGTTTGTCAAAGCCAACATGGCAGGATGGTAATCAGGTAATCATCATATATATATATATATATGGAAACAATGAAGAGCCCACTGCACTGAACCCCATTGAAAACCTCCTGGTTATTCCTCCAAAGACTGATTTCTGAACTCTTTCTGAGTGAAAACATTAGTTTTATTCTTTCTAAATGAATATGAACTTTTTTTCTTTCCATTATTTCAGCTCTGAAAGCATTGCATCTTTGTTGTTACTTTGACCATTTCTTATTTTCTGCAAATAAATACAAAATTTTTGTTTGGAATTTCAAAGACATGTTGTCAATAGTTCATAAAATAAAATAATGGTCATTTTACTCAAACATAAACCTATAAAAAGTGAAATCAGAGGAACTGATCATTTTAAGTGTTCTCTTAATTTTATTTTCAGAGCTTTATACATGTTTCTGTATCTTTTTTTATTGCAATTTAATGTCATTTGATATAATATTCTAATCTTAAGCATCGGAAAATCATCAAAATTACCATATATAAAAGCTTACAAACAGTAATCTGTGTGCAATTAATCTAAAATAAGTCCTGGAAGATTATAAGAGATCAGTTTATGAAAGTACACACCTGTGTTGTGCTGGTTTGCTTCCAGATTCTGGAAAATAAAGTCATGAAATACAGGCATTTTGAATAAATGTGAATATTATGGAAGAGTTGATTTATTGCAGTAACTCAATTCACTACACAAAATTATTACATAGATTTTTAGGCATGTATTTCTGCAAATTAAGATGAAAACATGGCATTAAAGATCTAATATGAAATCATACCAATAAAAAGAAATGTAAACTTAATAAAAATCTATCAGTGTACGCATAATGTCATCAACTGTAAGCAGGAAATCATCATAAATAACTAAAATAAGTACATTGATGCTTGCAGACATCAGTCTGAGTGTAATTAAGGCACATGATGTGAACCGGTTTACTGAAATAATTGAACTTTTCAGTAATATTCTAACTTATTGAACGCGACTGTAAATATATAGGAATGAGTAACATGTGGATGGATTGCAGATTTTACATGACAAGACGGTGGGATGAATAAATGCATGCAGCCGCCCACACACCACTCTAAACACTGACACAATTTAGAGCCGATCAGGACGCTGCCGCGAAAATAAAATAATAATAAAACTGAACATCATCACAGCCACGAGAAATTTAGTCATTTATTCAACTCTATTCTGACACCTGCCAATAGTGAGGGTGTTTCTACTGTAGCACCAGCAAGAGAGGAGGCGCAGAGACCAGGCGCTTAAGCAGGAAGGCTTTTGTGCACAAACACTGAACAGCAAAGCTTTTCTCTTCTTTTGTGGTGCCTCAGTTCCAGCCGTCTTTTTCCCCGCTTTGTATCCTGGTGGAGGACGCTAGGTAAAATAGAGTCAAATAAAAATAATCAAATAAATAAGCAGCGGTCCTTGTGATCAGATCTTCTTGACGACACTGAAAGGTGACAGAAGTCAAAACCCATCATGGTCAGAGCTCTTTCGCTGCCAGGCGGCCACAGGATATGTGAGCCGCGGCTGCAGGTCGCGACGCCACAGCCACGACTGCCTGAGCCTCACCTCCACTTCACATTGTCTAAGAGCCTCTTCGCCTCAAAGTCACACACACACACACACACACACACACACACAGCTTTCAATAAATGTCTTCTAGCAACACACTTTGCTCTTTTGTCTGCACTATCACAGCTTCTTCCAACAGTGACATTTACACATTTTTCTTTAGGACGTGTGCGCCTTAACGTGCCGTGCGTGAGGAAGACGCCCTTTCTCCTTCCCACATGGCACCTTGGATTTATTTATTTATTTTCATGTATTGTGTTATTTATGTCCAACATCAGCAACATACATGCAGGAGGTGTGACAGACTTAAAAAAATCTATAAAAACATCTCAAGTGCCCATTATCTGAGAGAGAGAGAGACTCAGACTCACAGGGCACTGACTTCACCTTGAAGAAAGAATCAGTTTATAGTAAATGCTTCACTCCTGCATGTATGCCACAGTGATCCAAAGGACTTGAGTAAGCTGATTAGTTTCTATTAAATGCTATAAATTAGTGTTGCAGTGAGGCTCATTTCAGAGACTCGCTCAGGTCTGCACAAAGACACTCAGCGCCTTTTGAAAACTGATATGCTTTTCTGAATAAAGTTGCAGGATGGAGCATGTTTGAATAATTGTGGTTAAGATCAGGGCTGCAACTAACGATTATTTGACGATTAATCGAGTAATCAAATAAAAATATTTCACATTCTGCAGATTTTTCCTTTAACTACAATAGCCTTTTTATACTATATTAGAAAAATCATTCATTAATACAAATAAATAAATAATTCAATTCCTTTTTAAATAAGGAAGCAAACATTTTATTGCATAAATGCAACAACATATAGCTTTAGCAGAGGAGTTTGAGCTAAGATATTTCTTAATCTTAAATCCAAAATGTATATTTATTTTTGGATTAATTTCTGCTCTGAATATGTATTTTGTTTTCAGAAAAAATAACATAACTCCAGTTAACGATTAATCAATTACTGAATTAGTTGATTGCAGTTAATCGTTTCAACCCTTCATGCTTGACATGTGCAGGCATGCAGCTCGATTGCAAAATCTGCAAAAAAACAAGCCTGCTGAAGTAAAAAACATGTAAAATATCCTTTATGATGAGGAAAAATGTTTACAACTCATGTCCCCTGAACTGAAAAACGTTGCTATGCAACAACACGGCATTTGTTTAGTAAATTTTAACCAGATGAAGCTAAAATTATGCCACTTGAGAAGTTTTGGCTAAAACATTTTTTAATCTTAAAGGCAAAATGAAGAGTTATTTTTGGCTTAATTTCTACTCTCACTATGTTATTTTTCAGAAAAAGGACTCTTTCTGAGAATACTCCAGTAAACAATTAATCAATTACTAAATTAGTTGAATACGATTAATCGTTTCAGCCACAAGCATACAGCTTGATTGCAAAATCTGCCAAAAACAAGCCCGCTGAAGTAAAATCAGGTGAAATATCCTTTATGATGTGTTTAAAAGGAGCATCAACACTAACGTGGGAGTTGATATTCGCTGTGAAGGGCAGGAGCTGGGCATGTAGCCTGCATTTTCTGGACTCCTAATGTCTGTCATCTGTGCTTTATTGATGGCTTATGTCAAATGCCATGCTGACAGAGCTCATTAGGATGAAGGGAATCGTCTAGGTAGAGGCAGGAGAAGGCAGAGCTGATCTCTGTGTGCGTAATGCTCACCACTGTACCTAGAGGGTGATGCCTCTGACAGCAGGGAGCTGAGAGGGCTTTGTGTGAGCTGGGGTGAGGGAGAAATGTGCATGTGTGTTGATGTCATTGCTCGAGTTAACGGGTGTCACTGAGCAGGTCCCCGCTTGATGTAGGGACTCCAAACACAACTGACAGGCTGACAGTCATATCTCTTTCGCCACTCGCACATGCTCAAATATTTATCCACACATGGCCCCTCTCGGCGGCCTCAGCAGGCTTGTGCTGCAAGGACAAGGCCCTGCGGAGCCTTCAGAGACCTTGAGAAGATTGAGTCAAATGGTTTCCTTCCAACTTCCTGTTCTTCTGCAGCCTGCACATTGCTTTCCAATGCAATTCCACTCAGTTCTAATCTCTCTTCTCTGCTCTGTCTGGACTTTCTATCATTTAATTTTTTTAATAAGTTTTTTTCCTCAGAATGTTTTTTAGTTTGATTTCCTGTTTTTCTTTAGATCTTCTTTCTCTTCTCTCTCTGTCTGAGATACAGGAGAGGAGGTGCACACAGGCATGATTGACAGCAGTAAGACCCTCCTCCTGTCTCTGATTGGTTAAGCACTGCGCACTCGGGGAAGGCAGAGGAGCTCGACTTTTCTCAGATTTCATGTCTCAATTCAAATTCAAATATACTTTATTAATCCCAAGGGAAAATTAGATATTATACTCGTATTATACTGACACGGCAGTTTTAATAAATATGAAAAAAATATAAAAGTTACAAACAGTATAACATGCAGTAGGTAATTTCATTAACATTTCATACAGGTCGTGTTATATATTTATCATATATTTTTCCGGTAGAATTTCAGCCGAGCCAATCAGTGAACAGAGGAGAAGTTGTGACGTAATGACGTTGATTTTCTGCGTTGTTTTAGAGTTGTAGTCTATTTGTATTTTTAGCAGCGGACGAAGTCAACAAAGCCGTTCAGATCTCGTTAGCTCCGCTTCCAAATATTGAATTAACATTAACAGCCATGTTGTTCGGCACTTCTCTCTTTTCTCAGTGGAGAACGGTTGTTTACAGCGAAGGCAACTTCCGCTTAGCTTAGCATCAATCCGGCGCATCGCATACGTAACGGCTAAACGTTAACGATTGGGTAAACAGAGCTACTCCGATCACGCAGAACAAAATATGACATCCAAACGCACAAATAAGTCATTCTGTATGCAGCCGAGGCGACCCTTTCGCTTTTTATATGTTAGAAAAACATTTTACACATCATCATTCAGTGATTATCCTCTGATAGCTAGCAGGCTGGGGCTCTGATACTACTCTAAACAGCTGAATCCATATTCGCTTTGGCCAACGGCATCGCTGATGAGCTCAGACTGTTATGTGACATCTTAATATACTGATTAAAAATGCATGTTTGGAGGGTGAGCAGAGGGGTGCTCCCGGTGCTCCTGCCAGGGAAGATTAAATCAGTCTACTTAACAGGCATGCTGGGGATTGGGGTCAGTGTAAATGAGAAAGCTGGAAGAAAACACGGCGAAATTATGATATCTGAGTAAAGAATGCATGATCAAAAACAAATCTGTGCTGAATTAGAGAGACAGTTTCAGCTGAGTAACACAAAAAACAACAAATCAGTCTGATCCAGAGGTTGGAGTCAGTCATGAATGGGAGATAAGTGCATCGAAAACCCATGAAGAATTGGATCCAAGGCCGTCAGCATCCAGTTTGATCAACATGCTGCCAAATAGTTTGGCAGAGCAGAATCCATCAGCAGCAGGGAGGCTGATTAGGTGAAAGTCATAAAAACCGGTGGGTGAATTGAGATCTGGAAGGCAGCATGGTGGCGTTCCAAAGAGACGCAGCTGTTAGTCCAATCATCCCAGAACCAACGTCCGCACAGGAACCGAGCTGAGCTAATTAATGATGCTGCTTTGTTTGTGCCAGACACATACACTCACACACACACCTTCACATCCACAGGTTTAGGAAAACAAACAGAGCAGGGAGGGGAAAACATCCCAAAATGTCTTCCTTTTAACCTCAAACCCAAACAAACAAAACAAATGAGATCTAATTACTGTTTCAGTGAAATAACCTTCAATTAATCTTAAAATATAACATATTTTGGCTCGATAGGTCTGATATTTTATTAATTTATTTATAATTTAGATGCTTGAAGCTTTATGGAAGACCAATATTTGTTTATTTTTGTTTGTCTCAATTGCAGAGCATCTACAGATTAAACTTTCAAAGTATAAACACTTCAGCAGGGTTTCCGCCAGTGTATCCTAAGTCTGGCGGGCCACCAGGCTTTACTTGTGCCCCCACCAGGCTTAGCATTGTTAATTTATTAGGTTTTTTTTAATGATTTTTTTTATGAATCTTCCAGTTTTCCAAAAATGCATTACTATTGGATGATATTTTTAAGTTTCCTGTCAACTTTAAACATTTTTAAACTCAAAAACACGGCGGGTGGCTGGATGAATGCCGTAGCACCCTGAGCGCCGGGCTTAGCAAGTTTTCTGGGGGAAACTTGACTTCAGGTTATGATAACTTTGTGCATTTAAGAGGAGCTCTGATTTTGTTTACAATTAGAACTACAAAAGTTTACAAACCCTTCTTTAAAGTGTCAGGTACAGAAAAAACCCTTTGCTTTCCTCCTTTATTTAGACACAAATTTTGTGCCATTCAACAGAAAAACAAACTGATTTCTTCAGGGGAAGCATGAAACATAAAATCTGCAGTAAGTGTGCATGACCTTGAACTGCTGCTTTGCTGATCCACCTTTTGATTCAGAAACAAACTGTCAGATTGGGATTTTCATGTGTTTGATATTTTCAGTCCACTCAACCTTCCAAAAGTTATCCACATCTGTCAATGTTCAGTACATCTCTACTCCACAGCCCTCTCCACATGATTTCACTCATTTTCTCTCACATTTATCTCCAGACTCCTAAACCTTAATTTCTCATGAAGAAACCATTTTTTAAAATTATTGCTGACAAAACAAACCATGTTCTGCTTTGTAAGTAGAAACCTGAAGGTTTTTGGTCAACCTACTTGATCTTTAGGACTGCACATGATTTCATTCTTCCTAACAAAAATCCCATTTTCACTGATGCTGTCATACCTATCATCCTTTTTGTTTATTTTCTGTTGTTTTTATTGGAATTACAGCAATGAAATTAAATTTTGGTTACATCAGATCATCATTTATTGTCCCACATGACAGGAGAATAAGAACAAAATGTGCAAAAGGAAATAAATTATTTGAAATCTTACAGTATATAGAAATGAGTAGCTCGTTATCAGCTGGTTTATTATTAGTTGGCCTACAAAAATATTTCTCATTGCCAAAGTAGTGAAGAGAGAAAAGATTGGTAAAAGCAGAGACCTTCACATACAACAAAAAAAAGAAAACCTCACAGTTGCAAAATATATGCTTTTGGCAGTGATTACAGTTTTCTAAATTTCTGGATGTACCAGTGAGACTCAACTGGAGACGAAAGTGGAAATAACATAATTTCACCTGAAACCAGATAATATTTCTGACAAAGTAATCAAGAGAATAATCAGAAAAGTTATCCAAGAGCTTATAGAGATCCAGAAAAGGTGCACTGCAAAATCCACATCTTGCCAAGTATTTTTGGACCAGTTTTTAGTGCAAATATCACAGCACACTTGAAATGAGACAAAACTAACTTACAAGTAACTTCTCAGACAAGACATAGGAGCTTATTTTAAGTAAATTATTCTTTAATATTAATGAAAAAGTGCTAGTTTCATTGGCAGATTATTTCACCTCTAACATGGGAAAAATGTCTTGTTATAAAGGAAATAATCTACCAATATTGACAAAAAAAATTGCATTACTGTTACATACTGCATCTTTAAGAGCATCCTGGACTGTGTGTTGGTACAAGAAGTCAACTCTCAACTAAATCTCATTAACCTTAAAAACTTAATAAAAATGCAGAGACACTAAGATGATCAGTTTCTCTGATTTCACTCTTTATAGGTTTATGTTTGAGTAAAATGAACATTGTTCTTTTATTCTATGAATTACTGACAGCATGTCTCTGAAATTCAAAGCAAGCATTTTGTATTAATGGTCAAAATAATGAAAAAGATGCGGTGCTTTCAGAGATCAAATAATGGAAAGAAAACAAGTTAATATTCATTTAGAAACAAAATACTAATGTTTTAACTCAGGAAGAGTTCAGGAATCAATATTTGATTAAATAACCAGGAGGTTTTCACTGGACTGGGCTCTTAGTTTTTTTTCCAGAGCTGCAGGCACACACATACTTTTTTTTTACAGATTTGCTGGATCTGTCTCCAACTAGGTTATGAGACAGATAATCTGTGAAAACATTTTACTCCTTTGTTTTCTCCCAGTGCTAACAAGAAACAACCAATCAGAGCCAGGAGGTGGGTCTTAGTGCTGTCAATCATGCGCTGTGTGGCAGTTGCTTTCTGCTGAACTGCAGCTTGCAGACTCTGTCAGGAATGCTAATGCTAGGTAGCATAGCCACCAATGGCGACGGATAAACGGTTTTCCTGTAACAGTAAGCTGTTTCTCCACTATAAGCACATTGAGCAGTGAGTACATGAGGATGATTGACAGTGCTAAGACCCTCCTCCTGGCTATGATTGGTTGTTTCTGATAGAGCAGGTGCATTTCTTCTGATATTAATAGTAGCTCAAGGTGGAGGAGATTGCTCTTTTTATTTTAGCAAATATTTAAAAAACATATTTTGTAAATAAAAATCACTGATCCTTTAAAGGGTTTTATTGAAAAAAAAAACTGGACTTTTGCAAAAAGCTCAGTGTAATCAGATAATATTAGAATTCCTGACTCACTTTCAGATGCACAGTCCTGAAATGATGAGAATTATCTTGAGCGAAAAAGGAACATCTCAGCAGCTTTTGCATACAGTGTTTTTCTTCTTTTTGTACGTTGGTGGGTTGCTGACAGTTTGTAGCGGCGTTTCAATTGCTTTCAGAAACACTGACTGTCACGACCTTGTGCTAAATAATACAGCTTTACAGAGAGCAAGGGAATTTTCCTGCGAGCACAGGTGTGCTCCGATAGTCTCATAAGCCCGCGGGCGGCACAAAGAAAGATGCTTCCTTGGTGAAAAGGAACGGGGGAGGCATAAAAGTGCAGGCGAGGATCAACAATGGCTCCTTCCTCGGGGAGGATTCGGTTTTGGCCTTCAGGCGCAGCTTCAAATGAACGCGACTCCCGACGAGGAAATCAAAAATCCCGATGACCCTGAATCCCTCCGCCCTTCTGCAGGCTCTGAATGGAAAATGTGATATTTGAAAACCACGAAACACGTTTTCAGACGAGCAGAGAAACAAAAAGTGAGCCGGTGAGGCCTCCCATGCATTGTCAGCACCAGCAGCGACACTCACTTCTCTTTATGCATCCAAATCTGTGAGTACAAAAGCGCTGTAAACATATGAAATAATAGCGATAATAATAATAAAAAGAAACCGAAGGATGGGACTGGGACTCGGTATCTGCGCTTACATTGACCATTTAATTGCACAATTTCACATTTTTATAATAAATTTGCTTAATGGAAACAACAGTTTCAGAAAAATTCTCGTTTTTTATTGAAAAGTTTTGGCACCAGTATGAGGTGGATAATTTCGTTGTATTCAAAGCTGGTTTATTTCATGAAAATGGAATGGAAATACTTTTTCTGCACGATCATCAACCGGATGTTACCACTTGTGAAAACCACGAAGAAGAAGAAGAAGAAGAAGAAGAAGAAGAAGAAGAAGAAGAAGAAGAAGAAGAAGAAGACCGGAAGTTGTAGAAGGTTCAAGCGCTGAATGTTTTTAATGACCAATTGCATAAATAAACTTATTCACCTGTGATTTTAATTACTTTTCTTATTTAATAAAAACATAGCTATTGCAAAAATTAGTTTTTTTTCCTACAAATTATAGAAATATTGACAAAGTTTTTGCTGTTAAATTGAATGTGAAGCTTCTGCATTCAGTTGTTCTTGGATGAAGGATTTCTTCCTGCATCCGCACCCTCTACTGAAGCATCAATCAATCAATCAATCAATCAATCAATCAATCAATTCACCAAAATTCATCATTAATTCACAAACACGAGGGAAAGGGGAGCAGAAAGACTAAATGAATCTTGTATAAATCTCAATATCAACAAAATAAACTGTCATGGCTGCAAACATTAAATAAACAATAATAATATATTATTCTCATTATTTACTCATCAGAATATAAGATGTAATCATTTGTTTCTTCTAAAGTGTTTTGAACAGATTTATAGTCCAGCATTTTTCAGCTCTTTGTTCAAATTATTCCATAATTTTACTCCATAGTTCTGTTTTAAAGTAGTATTCACAGCTTTCCTTTTTAAATAATACGTTCTTCTGTTGTTTCTATTACTTGAGCTAAACACTGCAAAAAACATAAAATGTTACTAAGTATTTTTGATTCACTTTCTAGTGCAAATATCTTAGAACACTAGAAATAAGACAAAACTAAACTCATATCTTTTTGGGCAAGATATTATTATGTTATTCATTAAAAAGTTCTCATTCAACTGGCAGATTATTTCACTTATAACAACATTTTCCCATGTTATGCGTGAAATAATCTGCCAATGGAGCTTTTTAAATCAGTTTTAAGGAATTATTGACTTACAAAAAAAGCTCCTACATCTTGATAAAAAATTATGTACAAGTTAGTTTTGTCTTATTTCAAGTGAACTAAGATATTTGCACAAGAAACTGGACCAAAAATACTTGGTAAGGTTTTGAATTTTTGCAGTGTACTTCTAAAACATTATATACTTTTATATAGTTTTTGTTTTATGTATTTCAAAGTGAAATTTCCAAATAAGTTTATGATCCAAAACAAAATCCTAAAAAATTAACTTCCAACCTCAATAAAATTTGAAAATAAGAGAGAGAAAAGTATGTTTTTTAAATCTGGTCGCTGTGCCTTTCACCCCTTGACCCGATGCCGACCTGGGCATCTGCCCAATTTGTGTAAAAAAGTCTGATGAAGTGTAATCCGTGCAGCTTCTTAATCCGGTTCACTGCAGGGGTCATCCTGACAGGCAGTGATGGGTTGACAGGGTAAGTGGCCAGACTGCTGAGTCAGTCAGTCAGGAGTTAGACGGGGCACTTACACTGCAAAAAACAACTAAATATTACCAAGTATTTCTGAACTAGTAGTGCAGATATGTTACTACACTTGAAATAAGACAAAACTAACTTACAAGTAACTTTTCACCAATAAATATGAGTTTCTTTTAAGTCAATAATTCTTTAATATTAATGAAAAAGTTTTAATTCCATTAATAGATTATTTCACTGATAAAATGGGAAAAATGTCTTGTTACAAATGAAATAATCTGCTAGTGTAACTACCACTTTTTCATCAATATTAAGGGATTATTTACGTAAAATAAGCTTTTATTTGTTGCCTAAAACTTACTTTTAATAATAAGATATTTGCACCAGAAAATGCTTGGTGCATTTTTGCGTTTTTGCAGTGTAAGTCAAAAATCCCCTAATATTAAAAACAGTTTTGGTTTTTAATATTAGTTTTGGTTCAACATGCAGATTTTTCACTTATTTTAAGTGAAATGATGCCAGTAGAACAGATACTTTTAAGACAAGCTCATGTTTCTTACTGAAAAGTTACTTGTAAGTTAATTCTGTCTTATTTCAAGTGTAGTAAGATATTTACACTAGAAAATGTGTCAAACTCAAGGCCTGTGGGCCAAATGTGGCCCGCCGCAGCTTTTCAGGTGGCCCTCTGCAAAAATTCTGCAAAACTCACTCAAAGTTCACACAAAATTCACACAAAATCAACAGATACCCACATTTGTTTTTCTGATTTTTACTGAAATTTTTTCTCAAAATTGGCTGAAAGCTTTGGGTTTAAATGATAGCTGCTTCAGCCTTGATGATACAGCAATTTAAAAAAAGTCACATTTAACAAAAATATCACAAAAATTACTTACAAATATTTCTAAATTGGAGCCTTGAAATCTGTGATTTTGATTGCTAAAAAAAACCAGAAACGATGGACTGATCAGTGTGAAAAGATCAATATGATTTAATTTCAAGAAACACTTACTGAATGATGAAACCAACAGTTATTTATTGATATTTTAACAGTTGAATTGGTTGTAACAACATTCTGGCACAACCGGCTCTTCAAAAATATGAATGTTTTTGAAATGAAAATGATCCCGTAGAATCTTAACTCAACTACTTGGTGTAATTTTGTGTTTTTGCAGCGAACTGGCCGAGGACCGGAGCCGCAGGAAGTGTTTTCTCAGGAAACTTCAACGAATCCATCAGGAATAAAACACCAAATCTCCACACTTTGCATTGAGATAATGAAGATTTTCGCTTTCAAACGTCTAAGGCTGAAAAACATGGAGTCTCAAAGGGCAGCGATGCAATACGACCTGCTGCAGGCGCAGAAAAATCCTGCCTGTCCTTGTGTGTCACTTACCAGCCACGGGAAAAGATTTTTTTCCATAATTTTGCTGATAGCGCAAAGTGTCTCCATGAGGCTAATGCTTTATGTCAGATTCTATACAAACTGGCATATTAGAAGAAGTGGACCCACCTTTACTTCCCCCTTAAAAAGGCTTCTCCTCCTGCCTGCAACACTTAGCAGCAGTGAGGTTTTTAAAGCATCAGCGCAGTTGAAAAGCTGATGACTGAGTTCTGAGTAGAAATCCTCCAGCGTTTCTCACTGTTTTTGTCTATTTTCCCTCCTCATTTTATTATCAACACTTCAACAACGAGGAGGTGAATTCATGAGAAGAGCGATGGAGGGAGGGTTACACGCAGAATAAAAAAAAACAGACAAGGAGTGCCAGGCTGGAAAACTGGCATGCTGCAGTTGTATGTCAGTCACCTAGCAACAAGTTCTCCCTCCCTCCACCAAATCACTTACCCCCCGCTTTCCCCGTCTCCCGCTGAGCTCTCTAATTCAACAAATCTGCTCCAAATGTATGGCTGCGCCTCCAACAAAACGCATTCTGGGCTGTGGGCCTCCGCTGAACGCGGCACTCAGCTGCCCATTGACCAGAGGGGCCTTTCTCTGCACACACTAAAGAGCGGAGGACAAAGACCCTGAAAGCAGGGGCAGCTCCACAGAGAAAACATTTGCTTGTAATTGTGTTTGACTGCATAATGAAAATGATGTTCTTTTTTAATTTGGGCTTGTTAAGGCCACACTATTTTCCTCTGGTCACCTGACTATTGTAAAGAAGCAGCCCCTCACTTGGCCTGCGGGCCGACCAGGGGGGAAAATATTGAAAATGCTCCAAAGACCTCCCCTCTCTTTACTTTAACCCCTCTTGTGTTTGAAGTGTTCTCTGGTAAAAAACATAAATATGTGGACTCTGTTCATTACAGGATGGGATAGAGGATAGAGTCCCCCCTCCTTTTTTTTATTTTGCAGAGAAAGATAATGACGAGACACACACACACACACACACGCTGAGCTGGAGCTGTGAGAAGGTTAGCATTCCTGCTCCTTCTTCAGTGAAGCAGACCATTAGTGGACCCAAAACAGAGCTTCAATGGCCACATTCACATCCAGCG
Organism: Poecilia latipinna; assembly: GCF_001443285.1. NCBI lineage: Eukaryota > Metazoa > Chordata > Actinopteri > Cyprinodontiformes > Poeciliidae > Poecilia > Poecilia latipinna. The sequence goes on along the minus strand of NW_015115168.1, from coordinate 52,290 downwards.
ATTATTTTGCACTTTTTAGCCCCCAATTTCCTGTTTCATCAGCGTGTTTATCCACATTCACGTCTCGCTCGGCAAAGGTCGCAGCTTTCAGGAGAATGTTTAATCCTGCAAGGCTGCACTGTGACACATTTTAAGAAAGAAACTGGGTTATATTTGGTTTTCCTTCATGTCGCTCTCCTTTAATATTCCAATCCTGTAACATCTGATTCATGTCAGAAACTGATGCACCTCTGAACTGCCACTGGTTTCCATTAATCCGCCTATGGACGCCTATTCAGTGGTTTAATTGGTTTAAGTTGGGCTCCCGTTTTAAGAGCCGTCCCCTGAAAACCCTCCGACAAAGCACAAGTCGTCTGAGAGGTCGCAGGTAAGAAGTAAAAGCTCCGACCGACTTGGACTGACGTTTAGGTTTTTGTGTGTCCAGGAGGCCTGAATGCCAGGGTTGACCCCGATGGTTAACCGGAGCCTTTGAAACAAACCAGAAGCACCTTTTCTCTTCTTCTCTTTTCTTTCACATGAAAAGATCTGTTTATGTTGTTAAACTTTACAGCAGAACTGAGAGGAACCAGGTATGAACAATCAGGTGGTGATCAGCTCTCCTGATCATCAACAAAGTCAAAAATGAGTTTTAACCAGATTAGATTCAGTATTTTGGGTCTTTTCTTCAATTGTTGTTCTTTTTAAAATGGGAATCAGGTGTTAAGTATTTACCAAGTCAGTAAAATCTCATCTTTATCATCTGTGCACAAACAGAATTCATTAACGTTTGTATCAAGTGTCCATAAATATGTTTGTTTTTAAACAGAAATGTAATTTTCTTGTACATCCTGCAGTAATTCAGATATATTATTGATATTTATATTGATATTTATGTGAATATTCTGTAACTTACACGTCTGTAAAATTATGTTTTTGGCAGTTAAAGATGAATCTGAGTGAACAAACTTGATTGTGGAGTTCCTCAAGGCTCCATTCTCGGGTCACTTTTATTCAACTGATGAAGGATAATTAAAGCTTCTTGTATAGTCAATTTTAAAATGTTGAACTTGGGAATCAAGTGTTAAATATTTACCAGGCCAGTAAAATATGAACTTTATCATCTGTGCTCAGACAGAATTAATTAATTTTTGTTCATAAACGTGTCTGTTTTCAAACAGGAATCCAGTTTTCTTTGTACATCCTGCAGTAATTCATAAATATTTCAGATCTCACATTAGTCTGAATTAATCTTGATGCAAATATTTTGTAACTTACGCAGCAGTGAAGCGGTATTTTTTAGTCAGTTTAGTATGAATCTGAGTGAATAAACTTAATTTGTGGAGTTCCTCAGGGCTCCGTTCTCGGGTCACTTTTACTCAGTTTAGTAGGATTATAAAATCTTCTTGTATTCAATCACATCCAATAAAAAAGAATATTATTGAATCTATCACCAGATGAAAGACATTATTTAGATTAATTACACACAAACTCATGTTTTAAAGTCTTTATTTATGTTAAGTACGATAATTTTCCCCTTATAGTTAATAAAAATATCACATCTGAGAATAAAATCTTAAATCAAAACAACAAAAATCACAGTTTTAATAATGAAAATTATGTTAAATACCTGTTTAAATGTTATTTATAAAAGGTACTTCTAATTTGCCTCATTGGAACACAAATTTAACTTCCTAATATTCATTAAAGTAAAAAATAATGTGTAACTTTTCACTTTCCCTTCATATGATTTTTTTCCAGAAGGAAGATGCTGCTGCAAAAAGATTTATTTAAGGTTTTTTAACATCACCAGACTGAAGACAAACATGCAATGGGCTGAAATTTAATTCACAAACTCCTGATGAGAAAATTTGAAAACATTTACAAAATGCTAAAATCTTAAGCAAGTTTTGCAGTTTAGGATTTTAATATGTTACATGTGGTTTTGGTTTTATTAGCAGTTAATCACATAAACAAATCAGAGGAGTTTCTGTTTGGAGCAGAAGGTTCAGTTGTAACCATAAAATACTGAGAAGACAAATGAATGTTTAATTCGATTCATATATTCAGTTCAATTTAATTTATAAAGCCCTGATTCACAATGAAAGCCGTGTCAAGGTAATTTTGCAAGAGAAAACAAAAAAAACATTTAAATTTCCAAACAGAAACGTGAAGTAAATTAAGTCTAATTCTATAGACAGGAAGCAGATTATAAAAACAGCAAAGTTAATTTTAAAACACAACTGGGCAGTTTAGGTTTTAAAATAATTTTAAGCATAATTCTGGATTCATTTCCATTTAATCTGCACCGAGTGTTTTATAAGATTTATCAGGAGATGCAAAATGGATTCTATTGAAATCAATAAAGTTATTCACTTAAACGCTACTTTTTTTTTGTTTGTTTTTACAATCAATATTAAGGAATTATTGACTTACAACAAGCTCCCACGTCTTGCTGAAAAGTTACTTGTAAGTTAGTTTTGCCTTCTTTTAAGTGTACTGAGATATTTCCACTACAAGCTACAAAAATACTGGATGAGATTTTGTGTTTTTGTAGTGTATCGTCTTAGTTTGGTGTAAAACATTGGGTGGTGTCAGACTGGAGGGTCTGGGTGTCGCTCTTCCCTTCAATGATTAACAACTTCCAGCTCCTCATCCATGAGGCTCCAAATCTGCCAACAAGTGAGGACGACTGCATGTCCGTCCACGTTTTTAATTTGTATTTTATTCTGAGGAACAGATGGGTACTTTCATCATAAGACAAGGGTGTCCAAAGTGCGGCTCGGGGGCCATTGTGGCTCTTGGACTGATTTAGTGCGGCCAAGTACAACCAAGTTTTAACAAAAAGTAAAATCAAGAGACTTCTACTGAAAAGCCAACTTTGCTGCACCCAAATCAGCTTTAATTCTTTATTCAACTCAGCTAAACACAGCAAACGTTTAGAAAGAAAATGACCCAAATCCTGTTCTTATTACTGAAAGTAAATTTTGGAGCTCAAAAGAAACAGAAAATTGAATGTTTTTGTTTCAATACAGCAAACATGCCAAATTATAGTAGTAGTAAATTTCTGCCAAGAAATTCTCTAGAAAAACCTTGGAAATTTCTGAATTTCAAACATACGGAAGAGGATTAGGACCACCTGAAAAAAAACCCAATGAATTCTGAATTCTAAATGAAATTCTGAGAAATTCCCAAGAATTTTTTCTGAATTTCTGAAAAAAATCCTCAGAATTTTTTCTCAAGTTTTTGTCAGAAATTTACTCCTTTTTTTTTTTTTATCTACAATGGCCCTAATATACCGTTGTAAAAATCGCTTACATCAGCTACTGTATTTGACTGATTTTAGTTTATTTTTCTTGACCCTCCAAGACTTTTGAGTCTGCGAGTTTTGCCAAAGTGGCAGAAAGTTTGGACACACCTGTCAGAAGAACTTATTTTTCTGCTCTTAAGAGGAGCAGAAAAACAAAGATTATTTCTGTGGCGCCTTTTGATGAGACGCAAACGAAGTCCGATCTTCGAGCTCAGTTTCACGATACAATAAACTCTTTGATGTGGAAATTAGTTGAAGATTACAAACGACTTTCGCTTCACCAAATTAAATAACTAGATTTTTCCCTTTAACACTGCAAAAGGTTTATTCTGAGACAAAACCGGCCTCAAAACCAAATTCAGTAAAAACCACCTCAAATGAGGATTTATGTCTGAAATATAAACTTTTATGACATTTTCATTATATTATTTTACAGAAGAAGAAACCTTGAAGAACAAAACATGCAGTCAGCTGGAATAATAAGAGGTTTCAACTCATATTACACTGTAAAAACTCAAATCTTACCAAGTATTACTGGTCTAGTTTGTAGTGCAAATGTCTTAGTTCACTTGAAA
>NW_015115168.1:39555-44759 GCF_001443285.1 Poecilia latipinna | reverse complement strand
TACTCTTCTAAAAATAAAAAAGTTCAGTGTAGTAAAAATACTCCTAAAAGGACATTTTGTCCAAAAAAGTTACTCAAGTAAATGTAATTGAGTAAATGTAACTAGTTACTACCCAACTCTGGTGTAACTCTGGTTAATCGAACAGAGCACAAGGTTTTTAGTCTCTTGTTGGTGTTTAAATCTCATAATAAAGAAGATTCTGGTCTAACTGTAACTTATTAGTTAGTTAGCTTCAAGGCTAACAGGCTGAAGGTCGCATGAAGCCGCTTGACTCGCGTTGGGCCCACAAACGCAGTTTGTTCCGGTTCTGATGTCCTACCTTCAGCTTCCTCCAGCTTCTCCTCCCCCTCAGTGTTTCCCCTCCTTGTTGTGTGTTTTCATGATAATTGGCAGCAGTTGAACTGCGAGCCATAAATCAAGAAGTGCAGAGGGTATTAATGAGTCGGACCACCCAGGGGAACTATTTTCCCCGCACTTTCCTCGCAGACAATGCGGGGCTACTTGAGTGCGCCGCGGCCTGAAAACCGTGAATGAACCTTCACAAGAGCAGCGCTCCCCTGCTGCCGCGTTTCCACCCGGCTAATGGTCGCAATAAGGACCGATTAAGTATTTATTCTGGAGGAAGCTGAAGCGGTCTGGACAAAAACAGATCATTCTGTTCAAACATGTTTGGGTCACAAGAATGAAGCTGTTGTAGAAAAAGTTAAAAGCTTCATCCGGTGTTTAAGACAAAGCAGGTATGTTCATACAGTAAAAAAAGATGCTTCATCTGTTCCCCCCTCCCTGCCTGACAATAAATCAGACTAAAACTTTTCGCTTTAAGTCGGATCAATTTATCAACTCTGCAAAAATACACAATATGACTAAGTATTTTTGTCTAGTTTATAGAGAAAATGTCCTAGAATACTTGAAGTACGACCAGAGTACCTAAAGATTGTACTCAAGCACGACTTCAACATATTTTTACTCAAGTAAAAGTAAAAAACAGCTTAGAAATTACTTAAAGGAAAAGTAAAACAGGATTTGGTAAAAAGCACTCACCAAATTATCAATCATTAATATTTAAAAATTGCATCATCAGACGGATCAAAATACAAAGCTAAGTGGAAATTGTGTTATTTTAAGAACAAAAATGACAATAATTCATGAAAGTATAAAAATAATAAAATCAGGCTAAAGAAAGTTTTTTCAATCAGTTTATTTCAATAAAAAAACTTATAAAACTTTAACACAAACTGCAGGTGTGAATCTGTGTTTGGTGAATTTTTGGTTAAAACATGTTTTTCATTCAGTGGGTAGAAAATCCAGAAATTTTACTCAAGTAAGAGTAGAAATACTTCATAATAAAATTACTCAAGTAAAAGTAAAAATACTCCTCAAAATATTTTTTTTCTTTTAAAAAGTTGCTGAAGCAACGAGTTGCTCTGAGTACCACAAAACAAACTCACAAGTAACTTTTCATCAACAAGTAAGAGTCAATAATCCCTTTGTATTAAGGAAAAAGTACAACTTATTTCACTTATAAAATGGGAATAATGTCTTTTTATAAGATAAATAATCTGCTTTAGGAATTATTTACTTACATTAAGCTCTTATATCTTTATGAAAAGTTACTTGTAAGTCAGTTTTGTCTGATTTCAAGTGAACTAAGATGTTTGCACAAGAAACTATTTCAAAATACTTGGTCAGATTTTGTGTTTTTGTCTTTGAATCAGGACTTTACCAAATACTGAGGAGATTTTAGAGGAATATTAAGACAATTTTCTAAATAAATTGTCACCCAACTCACCAAATACAGGAAAGGTTTGAGTTAATGTCAGACATTAATGAAGAAATAAATGAGTTTTCTTTTAATACATTTACACTTCTATATCTATAACGATAACTATATAACTTTCCCAAGTATCTTGTCTTGTTTCTGATTCAAATATATCAATACACTTGGAATAAGATAAAGCTAACTTAGTAGCAACTTTTTGGCAAGTTCTAGTTCATTAGAAAATGGGAAAAATGTCATGTTATAAATGAAATAATCTGTTAGTTCCACTAGCTCTTATATATGTTGCTGAAAAGTTACTTCTAAGTTAGTTTCATCTTGTTTAAAGTGAACTAAGATATTTGCACCAGAAATTAGATAAAAAATACTTGGTAAGATTTTGTGTTTTTGTAGTGTATAATGTTTTTAATCCATTTTCTAGAATTATTTATTTAAAACAAGCTTCCATATCTTGCTGAAAGGTCACTTGAAATAAGATAAAAGTAACAACTAACCTTTCAGCAAGAAATAGGAGCTTTTTTTAAGTAAGTAATTCCTTAATAATGATGAAAAAGTATAAATTCCTCTGGCAGATTATTTAATTTATAATAATACATTTTCCCTGTTATAAGTGAAATAATCTGCCATTGAAACTGTAACTTTTCCATCAATATTAAACATTTACTTACTTAAAACAAGCTCTTATATCTTGCTGAAAAGTTACTTGAAATTAGACAAAACTAACTTAGAAGTTTAGTAAGTTATTTGTACTATAAATAAGATTTAGTGTTTTTGCAGTGTATATGTCTACATGCATGTGTCTACTTCTATATATCTGCATGTTCATATAAAATGTCAGCTCACTGATGTTTTATTGACTCTTTATTCTTGGAGGTAATGTTTTGTTAACTTAAAGCTCACGTCTGAAAGTAAAAACCAAATTTTTTTCCTAAAATCCTTTTAAACATTCCATCCCAAAATGTCTCTCTATAAATAAATGTTTTCTCTCCATTAAAGCCGACCCTCTGCAGTGAAAGTAGGCCTATAATTGTCTTCCATTATGAAACCTCACAAAGCTAGACCATTGGCTACTAAAATACCAAGGTTAATTTTGATTAAATGTCTTCCCAGGGCACAAAAAGCATGTTTTACATAAAACATCCTTCAGGGGGGATTGAAGCGCGATGTTAAAAAGATATATAAAATATTGCTGATGGCAAGGCCAAGCATCCCAACTCTGAAATGAAAGGTATCAAAGAGATTAGAGGAAAACCATTACAAATCAACGCGCCGCTAATATGCCCGCGCCTGCCCTATTATCTCCCCTTAATTCCAGTAACACCAGCAAGACAAAGCTGCAACTTTAATCTCTTCTTAAAGTACATTTTAAGATTCCACATGAATACTTATCGGCGCATAGGCAGTACTTTAGCGTTTCCCCCTTTGTGCTCATTGTAAAAGGCAAGTTGAGCCGTCTTTAAGAAGCAGCTCACAATGGGCAAAGTGCTGTTTTCAGAAGTCAAAATGGACTTCCTACATAAAAACAGGCTGCAAAGGTGAATGTCAACCAGAAATGAATTCACACTGGTCCTTTCCTTACAGCTGACTTTAAGCTTTACTAATAATTTATCTGTGGTTAAATAGGCTTTTGAAGGGCAGGAGAAGTCCAATTAATTCAGCTGTGGAAATGCTTTTGCACAACCAGCTGTGTCTCTGTCCTCCCAAAGGAAATCCTCCTGCAGGCTGAATGACTTTTGTTCCCTTACACTCACCCCACACTCCAAACGCAGCATCCTTCTGCAGCAGAGAAAAAATATTTCCTCCCACACCTGTTGCTGAATTGTGTTTGTGTGCAGACTGGGAGATAACGGCGGGCTTTGTTCAGCCGCGGTTTCCTTCGCTCTGAATGGGGAACTCCTTTTCACAAAAAAAAGACGACAAATTACCGTAATCATCACTTCTTCCAAACAAAATAATTCCTGGGTTTTTTTTGTGTTTTTTTTGAGGAAGGAAAGTCACAGGATGTTTAATGGCTGCTGCCCACTGCAAAAACTCAAGACATTACCAAGTACTTTTAGTCTAGTTCCTACTGTAAATATCTCAGTTCACTTTGAATAAGGCAGAATGAACTAACAAGTAGCTTTTTAGCAACAAAACGGAGCTTGTTTAAGTCAGTAAATCCTTTAAATTGATGAAAAAACTTTGACTAGGCCACTCCAGAGCATTTTTTTTGTATTCCTGGATCTCTGTTAAATTAGGTCAGTCATTTTCAATTTGGTTAATTTTTATCACTTATTTTACGTTAAATATTTTTATTTGTCATTTGTAGAAATCAGATTTCACTTTGCACATTTTGTTAAGTATAATTGAAGCTTAAAAATGTTGGGAATTTAAATCTATAAACTATAAGGTATCGCTGGTGTTTTGATGTCATGAAAACTCAGCATTTTAATGGGGTGCCTGTACCTTTAAGAGCGTCTGCTTCTGTTTAAACTTCTGACACTGTCAGCTCTCCTGCTGAGCTGAACTCACTTTATACTGACATACTTTATTATTTACGGTATAAAACACCTTATTTTTTCCCAAACTGCTTTTTAAAGACAAAAAAAATTAGATGAAATGTTTTTAACTCCATAAATTTATGAAAAACACTCCAATTACAGATTATTTTAATCTCCAGGTTGAAAAGAAATCCACATGCACATGTAGTCTGACAATCCATTTCATAGATTTGAGGAAAAGTCACAATTTGTTTTAGTTTCTGCACGGATCAAGCTGGAGACACGTCAACAAATGATGTCCAAACTTTTGGCCAAAATTGTTAAATTTCGGTTGTTCAGGAGGCAAAAGTCTTATTTTTTCCAACTTAAATGTGTTATTATTCCAAAGGCCGCAAACAGCCCCAGAACCACACTTTGGACACCTCTGATGTTGGATGTTTCAGCATGTTTTGAAAATTTCCACTGGCTTCACAACAGAAACAGAGAAACTGCTCGGCTCTTTCAGTTGGTCTGTTCTGCTTCATGCAGTAAATTACGGTGCTCTGAATGAGGACGATGGCTGGTGTGTGGAGTCAGAGAACAGACACAATGCTAGATAATTGCTCAGGCTTTGACCACTCATTGCCACATGTGGCTGAGTGTGTGGGGCTTTTATTCTTGGAAACAAATTTCAAAACAAAACAAGGTCAGTTGTTTCGACACAAGAGTTGATCCTATTAGTTCCTCTGGGAACATAAACGTGGTCTGGAGATGTACAGTACAGTGTTACAACAAAAACACAATAATAACAGGTATTTTGATCCATTTTCTGGTGAAAATAGTTTCACTGCAAAAAACACCAAATGTAACAAAGTATTTTAGTCAAGTTTCTAGAGTAAATACCTTCGTACACTTGAACTAAGTCAACTTATCAGTAAGATATAGAAGCTCATTTTAAGTAAATAATT
>NW_015115168.1:0-36889 GCF_001443285.1 Poecilia latipinna | reverse complement strand
TTCACAACAGAAACAGAGAAACTGCTCGGCTCTTTCAGTTGGTCTGTTCTGCTTCATGCAGTAAATTACGGTGCTCTGAATGAGGACGATGGCTGGTGTGTGGAGTCAGAGAACAGACACAATGCTAGATAATTGCTCAGGCTTTGACCACTCATTGCCACATGTGGCTGAGTGTGTGGGGCTTTTATTCTTGGAAACAAATTTCAAAACAAAACAAGGTCAGTTGTTTCGACACAAGAGTTGATCCTATTAGTTCCTCTGGGAACATAAACGTGGTCTGGAGATGTACAGTACAGTGTTACAACAAAAACACAATAATAACAGGTATTTTGATCCATTTTCTGGTGAAAATAGTTTCACTGCAAAAAACACCAAATGTAACAAAGTATTTTAGTCAAGTTTCTAGAGTAAATACCTTCGTACACTTGAACTAAGTCAACTTATCAGTAAGATATAGAAGCTCATTTTAAGTAAATAATTTCTTGATATTGATGAAAAACTTCATCAATAAGTTTTATAAAATATTTTGTTATAAATGAAAAAGTTTAACTTGCACTTCAACATTAACATAAATGAATTATTTACTGAAAACAAGCTCCTATATTTTACTGATAAGTTAATTTTAAGTTCGTTTTTAAGTGTACTAATATATTTGCACTAGAAACAAGACTAAAAATACTTGGTAAGATTTTGTGTTTTTGCAGTGTTAATACACTTAAAATATAACAAAACTAACTTACATGTAACTTTTCATCAAGAAATAGCTATTTGTTTTTATATGTAACAATATAAATAATTCCTTAATAATGATTAAACATGTACAACAACCACTGGCAGATTATTTCACTTAAAACAAGATGTTTTCCTGTGTTATAAGTGAAATAACCTGCTAGTAAAAATGGTGCTTTTTCATCAATATTAAGTAATTTATGACTTAAAACAAGATCCTTTGTCTTGCTGAAAAGTTACTGGTAAGTTTGTTTGTCTTATTTCAAGAGTATCAGAAACCAGACAGAAATACTGGGTAAGATTTTGTGTTTTTACAGTGCAGAGCTGATGTGGTTACAAACAAACATGGTAAAAACAAATAAACTGGAAAAACAAGCACCTGCTTCTTCTCACCAGTCTGTGAAGCACCAAAGAATCGAAGGATGAACCAAGAAAAACGTAAACTTGACTCTTTTTCCATCAAATTTCCTGGCATTGAGACACATTAAGGGCTGATCTAAAGTCTCCTTACATGTAAACCAATTACACACACTCTCACACACACACAGGGTGGAAACACTGTGACAGAGGCAATGTTCTCAAAGTGGTCCAGTGGAATCAGGCAGGAAGAAATAAAAGTGCTGTTGGTATCCTTCATAATTTACATACAGTGTTTGAGTTAAACCCAAGAGGAAAATATTTACAGTTGAAACCAGATTTTATATAAAGATGCTCAACCTTTTATCTCACCGTGTCACATAAAATCACATTAAAACTACTTAACACAGTAGTGAGGGATGGAAATGTAACAACGGTCATTGTAACCAAACATTTTGTGATTTCACACCTGATAGTCCAATAGACTCGGTTTGATTGGGAACCAATGTTTCAACATTTGTTAGGTTTTCAGCTGGTTCGGTTCGCTTTCAAACTGTGTCAAACGATTCAAGCCAAATGAAAAATCAGTTCCCCTCCTCGCCTGTTGTGGCGCTGCACCAAGAACCACTGAAGGAAAAGAACGCCGAAGAAGACATGAGCGCAACTTCCTTCTTCGCAAAATGTAAACAAAACGGAGAGGCGTCAGATTTCAGAGGTTTCAGAATTTGTCTTTTGTTTTTGGTAAAAAGTACGAGCCTTGACTCCCACTAGCGCTAGCTTTGCCTGTATTTACCCAGAATACCCTGCGCTGCAGCCCATTTCATGCTTTTAGAGAGGTTTCTGTTCTGCTTGGCGTCCACATCTGAATTTCACTTCAACCGAACCGAGCCCTGGGTTTTTAGATGGACCAGGATTGTATGAACAGATGAACACGTCGCCTTCAGGTACTGAATTTACACCCAAAAATTAATCATGAAACCTCCCAAATTTTAAGAAAGTAATTTTAAAAAACTCATGTACAATTCTTTTATTTGTTTAGCAATTATTTATTTAATATTTAGTACAAATTAATTTACTGGACGCAGAAAAGGTTCAGTCTGCGAATGTAAATATCTGGTTTCAACTGTAGTTTTGGCTGTAAGCTAACAAGAACAACACTGGCAACAAAAACGACGAAAAAATCACAACATGGGTAAAATCTGTAAAAATAAAATTAACACTTTAAATTATTGAGTATTTATGTGCAATTGGGGTAACAGTAAATTAAAATATTTGTTGTCCTTCTTAAGTTAATCGTGGGCCTTCAGCAGTTTGAGCCTGGAAAATAGAAATGATGTATTTAATCTGCCTCTCTTCGTCCTTTTCTTTCTGTGGACGGTGTTTAACACCTGAACTCTTACTTTAAACTCTGCTTTGCAGAAAATGCTCCTGTTTGGTGACCAGAGCTGGTCAGGAATATTAAACTGAGCTTCTTCATGTTTGCGTCTCTCAGAAATCTTTGGACATCTTTGCTCAGCTGATTCAACCAAAAACAACTCGACTCTTTCTGGGCTTTTGCTCAGAAACATTTAGGTTTTAAAAACCCCATTTCGAAAGTAAGCTAAATGTGTAGCAGCTGATTTATCCCATCAAAGCTGCATGTTGTTGCAAGCAACACACAGCAGACGATATGTTGAAGTATTGTTAGAGCCATTGCTTTACACACACTCCTCATGGCAATTTACATCATTAATTTGTGGATTTTAAGCATCTATCAAAACCCCTATGAATGTAACTGGTGTGTTTTTGTGCAAAGTTTGAATTTATTGTGGATTTCTTCCAACCCACAAAAAGACAATTAATGCTGCACTTAAAAAAACAAAATTTTACCAACTATTTTTGGTCTAATTTCTAGTACAAATATCTTATTGCACTTAAAATAAGACAAAACTAACTTAGAAATAACTTTTCATCAACATATAGGAGCTTTTTAAAGTCAATTATTCCTTGACATTGATGAAAAAGTTCTGGTTTAGGCAGAATATTTAATAAATAAGATATTTTCCTTTGGGTTCCTTTAGGGTTTGTTTTTATTGAATGTTAGAAAGGTGTTGATAAGCTGAAACATCATGCTGTATGTTTTGACCCTGGGTGGATTAGAGAAAATTCACAATAAATTCAACTTTGTGCTCCAGTAACTAAAAGATCCAAATAAACAAAACATTAATATGAATGAGGAGCGTATGGAAAGTTATGACCAGAATTGTGTCTAACTTTGTCAAAGCAGCAAATGCTTGCTTCATGTTTTTGATATCATCTCCTGTTTTAGCTGAAACCGCGGAAGAAGAGGATGCCAGGGTCCTGAGGGGAGAAGAGCAGGTGAAGATGAGGTGAAGTGTGTCAGAGACGGAGGGCAGGAAAGGCACCATGCAGGAGGAACGACTCAGTCACAAAGTGTCTGCATGCAGAGGAAATGAGTAGGATCTGAACACTGCAAAAACACAAAATCCTTGCACACTTCAACTAACTTACAGGTACATTTTCAGCAAGATATAGGAGCTTGTTTTTAGTCAATAATTCCTTAATATTGATGATTGATGCTAGTTCCATTGGCAGGTTATTTCACTTATAACACCGGGAAAATGTCTCCTTATAAGTTGAAATAAACAATAGTTGAGTTTGTTTTTGCAGTGTAGAAAATGCACTGCAAAAACAAACATTTTACCAAGCATTTTGGTCTAGTTTCAAGTAAAAATATCTTAGCACACTTAAACTAATAAGACATAATCTGGAAGAAAAAAAAAAAGATCAATTAAAATCATCAGTTCCTCTGATTTTACTTCCTATAGGTTTATGTTTGAGTAAAATGAACATTGTTCTTTTATTCTACTGACAGCATCTTTCTGAAATCACAGCCAAAAATGTAGTATTTATTTGCAGAAAATGAGAAATGGTCAATATAACAAAAAGATGCAGCACTTTCAGACCTGAAATAATGCAAAGTAAACAAGTTCATGTTCATTTAGACACAACAAACAAAGGTTTTAACTCAGGAAGAGTTCAGGAATCGATATTTGGTGGAATAACCAGGAGGTTTTCAATGGGTCGCCGTGCAGTTTTTACCAGAAGCTTGTTTTAAATCAATTATTACTTCATATTTTTAGAAAGTAACTACTTCCTCTGGTGGATTATTTCACTTATAACAAGACGTGAAATAATTTGCCAGTGGAACTAGAACTTACTAATCAATATTAAGGAATAATTGACCTTAAAACAGCTCTGACATCTTACTTGTAAGTTAGTTTTGACTTATTTCAAGTGTATTAAGATATTTGTACTAGAAACTAGACCAAAAATACTTTGTATAGTTTTGTGTTTTTACAGTGTATAAACTCAGGCGTAGCTCTCTGTGGGGTTTACAGAAAAGCATTAATGGTTTAAGGATCCACAGAGTCCATGTCACAGCAAACACATCAGAGATAAGCATGTTAGAAAAGTTTATGAAGGAAAGAATCCAAAGAATGTATCGTGATTTTAAGACAAATGAAAACAATTATGGATTGACAGAAGACAACAGGGAAGTGAAAAGAAATGCAGACAGATTCATTCAGAGGCACCTAAACTTTAAAACGACTCACTGATGGATGTGGAAAAACATTCAGGATTTGTTTATGTACACAGAGACACTCTGATGGCTCTTAGTTTTAATTATGAGAAAGAACCACAATGGCTGCATGTTGGTACTGCTGCCTCGCAGCAAAAGGTCCAGGATTCAAATTCTGGTGCTGGTTCTGCAAGGAGTTAGCATGTTCTCTCCTGGTACTGCAGCTTCCTCCCACAAAAACAAAAACTGTTACGTTAAATTATCTCCTAAACCGCTGTGAATGTGTGCATGAGACTGGCGTCTCTCTGCAGAATGCTTCATTTTATTAAGACACAACTTGAAAAACACTGACAGCTTCAGGTAAACACTGTAAAACCACAAAATCTTACCAAGTATTTTCGGTCTAGTTTAGTGCAAAAATCTTTGTACTCTTGAAATAAAAAAACTAACTTACACGTAACTTTTCAGCAAAATATAGGAACTAGTTTTAATTCAGTTGTTCCTTAATATTGATGAAAAAGTGGCAGATTATTTCACCTTAAAACGTTTATCCCATGTTTTAAGTGACGAAATCTGCCAGTGGAACTATTATTTTTCATCAATATTAAGGAATTATTGACTTAAAACTAACTACTATATCTTGCTAAAAAGTTACTTGTCTTATTCTAAATATTCAGTAAGATATTTTAATTAGAAACGAGACAAAGAAAATACTTTGCAGTGTTTTTGCAGTGAATAAGTTTTTTACTTCATTTTTACGGAAGAATGCATCTTAGAGAACAAACTATAAAACAGAAAATGATCCAAAGTGCAGAATTTAAAGGCATTTAAAAGCCTAAAGCCCCGATATGATTGAAGAAACATGATAAATGAGCCTTTTGATTCTTCTTAGTATTTTATTGATGAGTAGCTGGAACAGGAACTATGTCAGAACTAAACGCATATTTCCCAATACAATGGAAATAACTTCATCTATGGTAATAAAATGTGAAGAAATGAGTCGCTTTAAAGGATAGCATCAAATGTGAAGCTAAACAAAATAGAAAATCCTCAAAAGGTTAATTTATTTCAGTCCAAAAAGTGGAATTTGTGTATAGATTCATTCCAGAATGATTTATGGCACATTACAAAAGCTTACAGAGTAGAAAAGGATTGTTTACTTTAAAAAAACATGCGATTAAAAACGCAGATTTTTTATCCGAGCACCTCTGGGTCATCAGCATTGCATGTTTGGATAATTGCAGAGATATTATCTGCACAGCGTCAGATCAACACAGAGCCACGGTGAAGGCCTTTCCTCACAGCTCTGATCAAAGTAGGAAAATGAGGCCAGTTGTCATGCAGAAATACATGTTTTCAACAAGCAGGATAAACAACAAAAGGTCAGCGCTAAAGAAGCACGAAGGGCCGCCGCATGGAAAAGCTGCACATGCAACAGGGATAATGGCAGCGCTTGGAGCAGATGTGCAAATACTGAAGAATACTAAAGTCAGAATTTTGAAATAAGAGTCAAAATTATGAGAATTTTTGTTTGTTTTGTTTTTGGCACTAGTCCTCTTCCGTATATTTGAGTACAGCTTTTGGCAACTCTACACAACTAAGTATAAGTTTTAAAAGTTTAATTACCAAAATAAATCAACATTTTGATCACATTTTTAAATGTTGAATCAGATCTTATGATTATAATCTCAGAATTTTGACTTTTCTCAAAATTCAGAGAAAAAGTCAGAATTCTGAGATAAAAGCCAGATTTTTTTAATGGCTCTATTCCTAAATTTTTGGCTACATCCATATAAGTTTCATTTTCTAAAATGTAATTACTGAAATACATCAACATTTTGATGACATTTTTATTGAATCAGATCTTATGACTATAATCTCAGTATTTTTCTCAGTATCTCTGAATTCTGAGATTAAAATCAGAATACTTTTTTCAGTGATGCTGGTCCTTTTCTGTATACTTGAGTGCATTTTTTGGCTAATCTACTCATCTCTGTATGTAACTTTCATTAAAATCAATAATACTGAAGCTGGTGATCTTTTGTTTGTAAATAAAAGCAACATGTGTATTTTAATGTCTTTTCTAAATGTTTTTGCTCCCTGGAAGTGCGGACAACCAGTCAGTTATTCTGAGCTCGTTTCTTCTCTCCTTTTCACACAATGAAATATGAAGGGAGAAAAAGAGGCGGATGTAGTGGGCAGCTGTCAACAACTTCCACAGCTTCCCGCCACAGCTGATCAATCAGCCCCAAATCTGAACCTCAGCAGCGCCGAGCCGCTGGCTACAGCTGACATTAATCCTAAATCTTTGAGTCAGTGCAGAGGAATGACGCGGTTGGTGTGACTGAATGCTGATGCAGGCTCTAACAAGCGAAGGTGCTGATGCTAATGAGCAAATCTGTGGCCCTTTAACGAGCTTGCATCATTTGATGTCCTAATTTACAATGAGCTTTGTGTCTCAGGGCTGCAGGATAATGAGCTGGACAGGGATTCCCAGGGCAGCAGCTTGTGTAACCCATCTCATGCTGGGGAGGGGCTCGGCTGCAGCCAGCGCTGGAGAGCAGCAGGGACAAATATTTCATATCTGTGGGAAGGGAGGGAGCATGTCAGGCCGGCTTGATATGATTGTTTGTACACACCAATCACAGAATCGCTGCGTTCAAGTGAGAAAAGCTTGTGTTCTCTGTGACAAACTGACCTCCGGCAACAAGAGCACTCAGAGAAAGAGGAAACGGAGAAGGGAAGCATGGTGAGTGAGCTTTAAATGAGAGACACGACAACTTGACCTGGATTTGGGGAGGAACGAAAAGCACAGCTGAAAAACAGATTATCCACCTTCTTCAAGTCGACCCCGACGTACAGAAGCTTCAATACCTAGCTGATTAGATTCAAATTACTTCTGATCGATTAACTAATAGCCTCTGTTTAAAGGTTAGTGTCGTAGTTTAGCCAAAGTTCATCAGAGGGCGCCGCTGGCCATCCGACCATTGATACAAAAACAAAGATGGCGGCGCCAAAGCAGAACTGGAAAGAGAAAAGGTTGAAAAAATCCGTTGTGGGATGCAAAATGGACTTTATGCAGTATAATATAAATGAGTGTGACTTTGAAGGGAAGGATGACAGAAAAGTGGAGGAGAAAACACAGGAAGTTGCAACATGGCGCCAATGAGAAAGGTTGATTTTGGGAGTTAAAACATTTCGTTAAAGCAAATTTTAACATTATTCAAGAGCAAACAGACGATTCTGTATGAATGTCTGTTTATTCCTTCCATGTTTTATTTTTCTATTCAGCAACAAGAGGTTCCCGTTTTGCTATATTTTGTAAGTAAGTTTAAACGTGTGAGAAAAACACAATTTTATGCTTATTGAGAGTATTTAACACAGCTGATACAAAATAATGTTTTTCTTTTAATTCAGTACAAAATGAAAAAATAGCCCTTTATGTAATGACAAGAAAACTCAGGTTTGTAAGAAAATGGCCACTTGGTCGATTGACAAAATCAATCAACTTTAGATTAACTCATTAACAGAGGAGGGTAGAGTACAGAAGATTGGACTGAAGTAAGAATTACTCTACGTCAACATATTTTTAAAATTAGTAAAAGTAAAAAGTAGCCGTCCAAGAAATGATTCGAGTGCAGAGTATTTGGTAAACAGTCTACTCAAGTACTGAGTAACTGATCAAATTATCAATCATTTATTATTTAAAAATGACATCATCAGATGGACTAAAATATAAAATTAAGTGAAATCTTTGGTATTTTAGGGATAAAACAATCAATAATTCATATAAGCAACAAAAAATAAGCAATATCAGACAAAAGACCATTTTTCCAAATCAGTTTCTTTCAATATAAAATTTATGAAATTTTAACAAAAACTGCAGTTGTGCGTCTGTTTGTGGTGAATTTTGGTCAAAACATGATTTTTCATTCAGTGGGTGGAAAATCCAGAAATTTGAGTAGCCATACTGCATAATAAAATCACCCAAGTAAAAGTAAAAATATACCAAAAAGTACATTTTTTCAAGAGTTACTCAAGTAAATGTAACATTAATCGATAA
Source organism: Poecilia latipinna (assembly GCF_001443285.1). NCBI lineage: Eukaryota > Metazoa > Chordata > Actinopteri > Cyprinodontiformes > Poeciliidae > Poecilia > Poecilia latipinna. The sequence continues at coordinate 28,157 of NW_015115168.1, read as the reverse complement.
CTTTCAACCCTTCTCCGAATGGATCAAATCCGCCATCTTTACGGAGGATCAGTGACCTCGGGGTCGAGCCCGTGCAGCCGGAGTGCACCGGCGCGCCTCCTGCCGCCGCGGCTGCATTAGTCAGGCTCAGATGGGTTTTTTCCGCCATGAGTATCAGAGCATGACATGCGCTTCACAAAGGCAGGCAGATGACGAGCCGGCTCCCATCCGACGCCGGCCTCCCCGTTTGATGTGCGGGAATCATGAGGGCAGCGGGAGTCATTATGGGTGCACAGGTGGCCCCGGATCTAATGAGCCACATTCGGCTCCGACATGCAGATGCTTCACAGAGGCATGCAAGCGGCTTTACGTGGAGAAAACTGTAATTCTGTCACTTTTAAATTAGCTTTAAATCCTGGACTCAAGACTGAAAAAATACAAAATCTTACCAAGTATTTTTGTTTGGTTTCCAGTCCAAACATGTTTATATAAATAGTAAATATATATATGGACGCTTGTTTTAAGTCAGTAATTCTTAATTTATTTTTAGGTACAGTAAAAGGAACAGGAATATGAAACAAAACATGTTTTATTTAATTACAGTTGGTAGGTAATATATTACATTGAGATAAGGGCTATGATTAAATAAATGCTCACTTCTTCCAAAAAAAGAGATTTTGCCTGAAAAATAATTTTTACCTAAAGTATCGGTAAGCACATATGTCCTTTGTTTGTTTAAAAAAAAGGTTTGAAATCAATTAAAATTAGTACTAGTTTCAGATTTTTCCACTTATAACCTGGAAAATATGTTAACAAATGGTGAAACTACTATTTCAACAATATTAAGGAATTATTGACATGAAACATTTATTACTAAAAAGTTAGTTAGTTTTGTCTTATTTCAAGTGTACTAGGATATTTGCATTAAAATTAGACCAAAACCAGTTGGTCAGGTTTTGTGTTTTTACAGTGCAGCACCATCAGAGTACCAACTTTTAGATGATTAATATGTCAGAATTTTGAATCCACTCTCAGATATGCATTAGTCACACCGAGTGATTCAGCTGTTTCAAATCACTCATAGCTATTAACTATTAACACTGCCCCCCTCTGGCTCATGCTGCTGCATCTCGGTAAATTAAAATATCATCAAAATTTTATTTATGTCAGTAATTCACTACAGTGGAACCCATATGTGGGTTCGTTACAGGATCCATTTCTGTTCATATTTATGATTATAGCTTACAGCTAATGGAAAATTTGAACAATACACAGAACCATCAAGTGGCTGTATCTAAATATATTATTTGGAAAGTTGAGTGGAAGGAAAACTGTTGCAAAGAAAAAAAAATCCACAAGAAACGGGGTCATTGTTTGTGTTTCCTCAAATCTAGAGTCAGGAAACTTTTAGGTTTTTGTCTGTTTAGTTGGTTTAATTAAACTCCAGCTAATTTACCCAGAAAGTCCAGTTTGTTGTGAAGAGGTGTGAACGCGCAATCAAACGTCAATGTGGACCAAAACCGGAAACTCTGGTCTTTGGTTTCGCTTCTTGTGCAAATATCTTGGTACACTTGAAATAAGACAAAACTAACTTACAAGTAACTTTTTTGAATGATATAGGAGTCAATTATTCTTTGATATTGTTGAAAAAGTGCTAACTCCACTGACAGATTATTTATCTTCAAAAATATATATATAAAAAAATCTATGACAAAGTATTAGAGCCACATTGAGAAAATAAAATCCAATAAAATAATTATAATACAAGAATAAAGTCAGAATCTTACAAATTTATCCTGGAAATATTATGACTACTTCTGCAATATTACAACTTTATTCTCAAAATATTATGAATTTATTCTCGTAATTTTAGTAAAAATCTGCCAATGAATTCAGTACGTTTTTTTTAAATCAATGTTAAGGAATTACTCTCTTAAAATAAATACTTATATCTTGCTAAAAAGTTATTTGTAAGTTATTTTTGTCTTATTTCAACTGCATTAAGATATTAGCACTGGAAACTAGACCAAAATTATTGCTAAGATTTTGTATTTTTGCGTTGCCTGAATATTTCTTTCAATTGATGCATCTGAATTTCACTGAAAGCAAAAAAATTCAAGATGTTTTTTTTTTGTAACACTTCATATGACAACATTCAAGTTGTGTCTAGCCGCTGCGCATTTATTCACCAGATCAGGGTCTAAATATAACCCACGCCGATCAATTTATCACAGGAAGCACAACAATTCAAATTACACATGATCTATTAAGTGCCTGCCACTGAGCGCCATTTGAACATTTGACCTTCTGGCACGGCTCATGACATTATGTTGACATTTAAAGTAATCCCTCCCCCGGTTCCTAATCCCGGTGGCCGCAGACTGCCCTGACCCTCCCTGGGTTCACGCCACTTCCAAGCTCCCACCAGCAGGGAGGTCAAGGAGCCAGACAGCGCTGTGAAAAAATGTTCACCCTCTCACTCATTTCATCTGCTCTTTCATTTTTAAGGAGGAAAAAAGCAACCTGGTTCAAAACAACCATTACTCCCGAGACCTTCACTGCAAAAAGACAAAATCTTACCAAGTATTTTTAGTCCAGCTTGAAATGCAAATGTCTTAGTTCACTGGGAAAAAGACAAAACTAACCTACAAACAACTTTTCATCCAGATAGGGGCTTGTTTTAACCCAGTAATTACTTAATATAGCTGAAAAAACACAAGTTCCACTGGTAGACCTTTTCTTTAACAAGACATTTTCCATGTTTAATTGCCAGTGGATCTGATGCTTCAGTTCTAGTTCCACTGCAGATTATTTCACTTATCAACCCTTTGCAACTATTGCACCATTCGAGGCGCCATGTTGGACTCTGAAGAGAGGAATAGGAGTATTGAACTGAAATTATTTACCTGAGTTGTTTTTGCCATTTTTTTCGTAGTTTCTGCTTGATCGAGTCGAGCTAATTTGTCTGTGAACGTAACAAACCTGGTTGGCCTCATAGATGGCGATATTTACAAACATTGGAAGTAGCTAGCTTAAAAACCGACCCGTACCTCCTCCTTCCTTTACGTGTTGGTCAAATTGCCACTTTGGCTGAAGTCACACCACATGATTTGTGTCATTACGTCATAAACAGCATTTCTCATCACACCAGAGCAGCATGAGCAGCTACAAAAGACGAGATGCTAACCAGTTTTTTTCCATATATGCTAGGCTACATGACGGTGGGCATTGTTGCTAATAGTTACATATTGATGATATTTCATCATACCTACTTATAATCTTATCTTATTAATCAATATTAAGGAATTACTGACTTAAAACAAGCTCCTATATCTTGAGGAAAAGTTAATTGTAAGTATTAGGGACGTATTTTCCTACATTTGGAATATTGATAAAGTTTTGCACACATTTGTAATGTTTCTGTGGTTAACTTGAGTTGCTTAGAATAGCTTTGTGAACATTTCCAAACATTTCAGGGACCTTTGCTTTTGATTGTTCTTGAATTTCTTTATATCAGGAGTGTATATGTTGCTTTTTTGAGAGTTTTGAGTCTTCTTCCTGTTGTTAGTGAACACAAATGACTGATTTTAAGGTTTTGCAGAATCAAACTGAACCCAGAATAAGACTTATTGTAAATACTGTGTGCATAAACAATATATTTTTTGTTTATGCAAAAGCTCACAGTTCGAAAAATGGGCAGATAATTCAAAACATTTTCACTTGGGAGTTTAAGTTTTGTTTTTCAGTCAAATCGAATCATTTGTGAACATTTTTTTGATATTAAAATGTAATTATTTGTGGCCTTTGGAATGATTTCAGGAATAGCAGAGATTTATAAAATACAATTTTTACTGATTCAAAAAATTAAAAATGCAGACAAACCAGTCTTAAAAGGGAAAACTTGACCAACAACATAAATTATTCATCTCTTATTAACTTCATTTCTTGCATTAATTTGAATTTGATGTTATATAGCATCACAAACGGCTAAAAAGGAGGGTTTAAATTAAAAAAGAAAAACTTGGATCACGTTCTTTTAGCCCAGAATAATTTACAGACTATAGTACGTTTCATTTAAACATTGTGTAGTTTGTTTTAACAATAAAAAAGTTTGGACACCCCAGATTTAAGGGCAGCAAAAAAAAAAAAAAAGCAAAAATGGAAGAAATACAAAAGGAGGTAAATATTTTTCACAGCACAAAGCCACAAAGATGTTTTACCATTCATAAACGATAGTTATGGGAATGACAATTCAACAGGAATCATAACTAAGCATTTAAATTTCTTGGAGAAAATCCCCCAAACATGCCAGACGTTGTATAAATGATCCAATAACTGCATTAAACGACAAGTAAACACAATATGGAAGAACTGCTGCAATCCTTTAACGTCTGTGTGAGAAAATAATCAGTTTGGTTCTCTGAATAATACTTTACGTTCAGATGCAGAGAAAGTTCAGACTGTCGTTCGGATCCCCCATTCATCCTTTTGCAGCTGTAGTAATATAATGCAGCTTTGTCTGCACAACTCATTTACCTGTCACACTCTGAGAAAGTCTGGCTTTACCAAAGGGAAGATAAAGAGTGATGAAAAATGAGAGGTACAAGATGACAACCCATTTATTTAGTAATACATTCTGCAAACTAGAAATTTTATTCAAACTTCAATGGCTAAAAAAAAATGAAAGAAAGGAAGGAAAAGAAGGAGAAAATTTAAGGAGCAGGGAGAAAAATGCATCTATTCACAAGCAAGGAATGCAATTTGTTCAATCGACAACACAAATAATACAATTTAGTTCAGGGAACAAAGCTTTTTTTTAAACATTTTTTCTGTCATTCCTTTGGAGCTAGAACATAATACAAAATATACAGTTATTGAACTTTGTAAAATCACTCACAGAGGCCTCTGAGAAGCATTTGAATCAACACTGACAATATTTAACTACAGCACTCTAAAGCTATTCTTCTATGTGATCATAAATAGAGCAGGTACATTAATGTATGTATGCACACCTTGAATGCTTTACGAGGTTACCATGTTCAAAACACTTGCATTCGTTAAATGTATGACATCATTTGCATTGGAAATCAAAACAAGCTTCTGACTGGGATCAGATGTGGCGACACGGGCAGAAAGTTGTACCTTGTGACAGCCAGGACAGATTCAGTACCTTAAAAATAAAATAAAACAGAAAAGTTTCCAATCTGTAAGCTGTAATGTCAGCAGCAGTATTCATCCTCGTAGTGTTTTTTTTTTATTTGGTGGAGGTGGAAGGGCAACAACTTTACACTGCAAAAACACAAATTGTCATAATATTTCTGTCTAGTTTCAAGTGCAAATATGAAATTAACTTTTAAGCAAGATATAAGAGCTTGTTTTAAGTTAATAATTATTTAATAGTAATTAAAAAAGAACTACACTTCAAAAACACAAAATCTTATCGAGCATTTTTGTTCAGTTTCTTCTGTCTTTGTACACTTTAAATAAGACAAAACTAACTTTACAAGTTTCAGCAAGATAGGAGCTTCTTTCAGCATTTTATTCCTTAATTAGGACTTTTATATAAAAAGTAACAGTTCCTTTGACAGATTATTTCACTTAAAGCAGGAGAAAATTAAACTATAAGAGAGAAAGAAATTTGCCAGTGGAACTAGTACGTTTAAAAATAATTTTAAAAAATCAACATAAGGGAATTAAATGTTCAGACAAGTTCCTATATCTTTTTGAAAAATTAATTGTAAGTTAGTTTTGTCTTATTTCAAGTGTACTAAGATATTTGCACTAAAAACTAGACAGAAATACTTAGTAAGATTTTGTGTTTTTGCAGTGCAGATTCACTTATAATACTGGAAAAGCATCTGGTTATAAGTGGAATAACTACTTTTCTCATCAATATTAAGGAATTATTGACTGAAAACAAGCTCCTACATATTGCTAAAAAGTTACTTGTAAATTAGTTTTGTCTTATTTCAAGTGAATTAAGACATTTTACCTGGAATCTAGACCAAAAACACTTGAGATTTTGTGTTTTTGCAGTGCAGGAGGTGGAAGGGGCAACATGAGATTTGGGTAAGGCAAATCGGTGAGCTTATTCATGAGCTGAAGAAAGATCAGCGAAGTGAGGCTCGGGTCACCCAGCAAGGGGACGAATAACCACCACTGAGGGTCACACAGTAAACGCCACGACACAGGTACATCGATATGTACATGAGGGGCGCGAGCATTTAAAATCTCTCTAGTCTGCTAGGTAGTCCTCCATACAAGAATATACAGGATGCATTCCAGGCAACCAAAGGTAACTCTGTAAATAGCTTTATAATTCATTTTATACAATAACAAAATTAGATGATTTGACAGATGATCAGTGCATATGACTACTGTTATTTACTTAGTCGCACAACAATCAGCAACTACTTTTCCGTGGATGTTGCTTTGGCACGCTGCAGCAGACAGCAATCCCTGCTGCAGAAAAGCGGCCCACTCAGCGGGGGGTCGGAGAAGGTTTGACGACACCAAAAGAAGCCAAGACGCATTAAAAATAATTCACACACTGCAAAAAACATAAAATCTCAGCAAGTGGTTTTGTAGTTTCTAGTGGAAATATCTCAACACACTAAACATCAGACAGAGAAGCTTGTTTTAAGTAAATAATTCCTTATTATTGGTGGAAAAAGTTCCAGTTCCACGGGCTGATTATTTCACTTATAACATGATAAAATGTCTTGTTTTAAGTGAAATAATCAGCCGGTGGAACTGGAACTTTTTCCACCAATAATAAGGAATTATTTACTTAAAACAAGCTCCTCTGTCTTGCTGAAGTTATTTGTAAGTTGGTTTAAATGTACTAAGATATTTGCACTAGAAAGTAGAACAAAAAAATTCTTGGTAAGATTTTGTGTTTTTGCAGTGTAGGACCGAAATTTTCCTTTTCTGCATTGCAGAAACACAATGCAGATAGAGTAATTTTTTACTCTATTTTCTAGTGCAAATATCTTAGTACATTTAAACCAACTTAGAAATAACTTTTCAGACAAATATAGGAGCTTGTTTTAAGTCAATAATTCCTTAATATTGATGAAAAATTTCAAGTTCTACTGGCAAATTATGTCACTTTTAACATGATAAAAATATCTTTTTATAAGTAAAATAATCTGCCAGTGGAGCAAACACTTTTTCATCAATATTAAGGAATTACTATCTTGCTAAAAAGTCACTTGTAAGTTAGTTTTGTCTTATTAAAAGTGTGCTAAGATATTTACACTAGAAACTAGATCAGAAATACCTGAGATTTGTGTTTTTGCAGTGTAGTTAGCAGAAGCTTCCTCATCCACTTTATCTTATTAAATTGAACCCTGAATTATGGCATTTCCCACTTTTAATTAAGTAATCGGGTTTAAAAAAATCAACAAAAAGGAACTAAAATGAGCTAAAAGTCGACCAAAACTACCAGAAAGATGAGGTATTTCAGTTCATCAGAAACTGTTTGGGATCATTCGTAGTTCATTTAAAAGAACGGCAAAAGGATGACGGGGCAAAACACAAATCTTTGCTAAAAACAAAAATAAAACAAAATAAAGTTTGCATTAGTAACTTAATAAACTGTTTTTTAAAAAAGCAGGGCACTCCCCAAGTTTGATTTCTGTAAATCACACAAGCAAACATTTGTTCCTAATTATAAAATAAGTGATGCAGAAGTTGATACCTACCAGGTGTGAAGGCTGGCAGGTGTTAGGAGACATCTAGAGCGCTTAGATACAAGCAATGCAGAGCAAATCAAAAGAGCTGCTTGACCAAAAAAACAAACAAAAAACAAACAAAACGCTTTTATATACAATAAAAATCATCTTTGCTCAAACACGGTGAATAGATCGAAGTATTTTACAGAATGTAGGTACATTTCTTTACACTTGTGAAGGAGTTAAACACACTGCAGTTCAGCCGTTTTTATCTTTATGTTGCTTTGATTAAATAATTCACTAAATTTTATTAGTAGTTTATAAGCCGACCGGTTCTGTGGAGCTTCAGTATTTCTGAACTTATGCGCTGAACTCTGTCTTAAAGTTTGATGCTGCTTCAGACACATTAAACTGACTCTTCTTATCCACTCTAGCGCCCCCTGCAGCCACCTAAAGAAACGTTTTCTCTTCTTTACCAAAAACACCAGAGAGCACCTTTAAAATCCAACGAAAATAAAATTTTAAAATGAAGATGTGTGGGTTTTGTTTACACTGCAGGAGTTCGGTTGTGTTTTTCTTTTTGTCGAATCAGAAAGGTCTTTGGCGAGGATTTTATTTTTATTTTTTTGCCACAAAAGCACAATAGGAAAGCAGCTTGAAGTCTGATTTTTAGGATTTAACAACTCACCACAAACAGAAATGTGGTGAAGTAGTTAGGATTGTCTTTTTTTTCTTTTAAAGATAAATTAAGGATTATAAATTTAGTAAATTATTACTCTTTTCTACATTAATGAAACATTTACAAAATGATTAGAAGAAAAGCTGATTTCACATTTAGGCTAAATGGTACTTTAAAGAAAAAAAATACTCAAGCGAAATGATTTATTCCTCAAAAAAATTAGGCCAGAAATATTATATACATACAAAAAAATTCATAACAATGCAAGACAAAAAAGAAAATGGCAGAAATCTGAAATAAAGCATTTCTCTTCAAGAAATTCATCTACTGTGTTGTTAAATACATGTTTAGTCAGTGATTTATCTAGTTATTTTCTGGGGGAAATTAGAAATATATATCTATATATATTTTTAAAAAATTAACCCACATAACACTCTCTGCTGTGGTTTATTGGTTAAGCAGGACAGATTTAAGTGATGCATTTGTTCTTGGTTCACATAAAGACCAGGAGAAATAAATAGTCTTATTAATATAAGAGCCAATAGTTTCTCTTTTTAAAACATTAATCCTAGAAAATCAGTGCTTAAAACAGTTCAAATCAAATTATCTGACGAGGAAACCACAGAAATTAATTGGCATAAGCTGTAATAAAGATTAAAATTACATATGGCACCTATAGTGGTCTACTTGGATGTTTAGGGATTAGTTTTTCTAAATATGACACAATATATTTATAAATTCAGGCCAATTCGGGTTAACTTAGTTCATTACAGAATAACAGCATCTATATATTTTATTATCCAAAGCTGTTCCGAGTTGAAGCATGGCGGTTTCTGGGGGGCGACTTTTCCCTTAAACTCCAGCTCCATACAACAACCTTCACACACACACACCTGCAAGCATCTATCCACAGTCAACACCAGTCGGTAAATGCCTCTTAAAAAATGGACAAAAAGAAAGATTTTTCCACTTCATTCTGTCAAACTGCCATTATTATTATTATTATTAGAGTGTACAGAAAACCTGTTATGAAAGTAAAATAACAAAATTGATCAGGATTTCAACTGTTTGATGTAAGAGCTTACTGTGCTGTCAATTATACAATTTACCCGTTTCTTAAAGGAGCATAGACTAACCGAAGGGGAGAGACAGGAAAGTGTTGCAGAGGGAAAGTAAAAAGCAGAGACATTGTGCCTTGCGGACGCTGCGGTAATATTCACTGAATAAACATTTGAATTTCAGAAGAGCAGAAAAAGGCAGATAGTGCATAAAAAGTTCTCTTTTTTTCCCATTTCTTTCATTTTTTCCCCCCTCTCTCGTTCTTAAACTTAAAATCAAGCTGCATTAAATACAGGCTGTTTGTACAGGACAATTGCACTTCACAAAAACAGAAATATACAAACACACAAGGAAATGTGAATCAAATTAATTACAGCAAAAGAAAATCTACTATTTAGGCGGATTATTTAACAAAAAAAAAATGAACAAAAAAAAACTTGTGGACTCACTTGTTGTGGATTACTTTTAGAGAAGAATAATAAGGAGGGTGAACATAAAAAGGGAGACAAGATGGTGCAAGATGGTGGGGATCCTGAACTCCAGAGTGGACTGGTGCTGCACTATTCCAGGTTTGTGTGCATGCAACTCTTCCTCCTCTTCCTCCTCCTCCTCCCATGTATTCCCTTCTTAGAAACCAAAAGCTCAGAGTGACGGAGAGACAGACTGCTGAGCTGAGCTGCTGTGGGTCTTGAGAGGATGGTGGTTTGTAAACTCTATGTTGTGTTAGTGGTAGGAGGGTGTGTTACCACATGTCGTCTGTAGATGCCGAGTCCTTGAGAAGAGAGGAGAGGAAGGAAAAACCCTTCAGACTTTGGCTGAACACCCGCCGGATCCCCACCGAGAGCCGCACAGCTTCCAGCGGTGCAAACTGAGGCCTCACTAAAAGTAAAATAACACGTTTCCCCCTTTCTAACACAAATTAATGTTAATCGTTCATCAGGATTCATTTCTTCTAAGGAACATGTTTATTTATTGTTGCCATGATAAATTCCAGTTAATAATATCTATTTTTTTTTTCCACTGTTTGTTCAAAGAGAGTATGTGAAAATATGGTTACATACAATTTTCTGTCAGGATAACTAAATTTGCTGGACGATAAATTGCAGAAGTTCTTGCGATAAATGATAATATTGTTGTTTTGAGATCATTTTAAAGTAATGTAATGGTAATAATGGCATAATAATGTAAGAACATATTCTTAAAGGCCAATAAACTTTAAATTCTAACAAACATTTAACACTGGAACTGGAAGACATTTTAAATATCTGAAATAAATAAATTTGTCTGTAAATGCTGTGACACACAATTAGAGCCATACAGTTACCTAAATATTTATTATCCTCACTTTTATAGTACCACAAAATATTGTGATAAAACGTAATGTCCATGTCGCCCACTGCGGTTACCAGCCATAAAAATGAGGACAGGCCGGAAGGGCTGCACGATTTGGCTTAAAAATAAAATCCAATTTTAACACATTTACATTTTTTTCTTGCTTCCTTTTCCAACATAAAAACTAAGTGGCTTTTATTCCAATCATGCACGATGGACTATTAGAGACAGGCTATGAGAATTTTTGTTTAATTATGAGAATTTAATATTAATATTTTTAGTTTTACCAGAAAGTGTCTTAAAATTAACAGAAAAAGCTTAAGATTTGATGTTTTTGAAGTTCTGCTACTGATAATAATTTCATGCTAATTTGTTAAAAGATTAAGTATTTCTATTATGCGTCAACTATTATCTGTAAAACTTATACAGATAAGCTTAATATTTATATTAAGCTTATCTGTATAATACTTATACCAAAGTATAACTTCACAAGATGCTAAACATTCTTTTATTTTTTGATATTTTCCATGTTTGAATTCTCGTAAAATTTCTACTTCATCCACTTAATTTTAGAACTTTATTCTCAAATTATTCCAACTCTTGGTGTAAGACTGTATTCATGTAAAATTATGATTTTATTCTCGTAATTAAATATAAAAAAAATTTAGCCTGGCCCTAAAACTCTGTCGTAGAGCTGAGCTGAATTCGACGTTCAAATAAATATCGTCTTTAAAGCGGCGGTGTTACGCGTTTCCAGGCACAAGGAGCCATTTTATAGCACGACCAAGTAAAAATCTTACCTTCAGTTGTTATGAAAATGCTACATATATCAAATATGACTTAACAGAAATATGACTTTGATATGACACACCTTGAAATTAGGCCTCTGTCTCTTTAAGAAGCTCCGCCTTCAGGACGTCATCACAACATGTCTGCTCTATTTAGCAGCATTTTCACCAGAGTTTAACTGATTAGTAGCTGCTATGATGAGCTCTGCAGTTCCACAAGGCGTTTGCTAATTGCTGCTGGCTAGTCTGAAGGAGCTGAGTGTATTTAAGTGTTTTGATTTTGGCAAGGGGTGAAAAAAATGATTAAAAAAGAGGTTAATTCTTAAGAAATATACAGTCTCAAAGCTTTGGATAATAATCAGTTTTATAAGAAGTTATAAATCTGAAGAACTTTTTTCACAGTTTCAGATTAAACTAAAGCCGCTGAAACATCCTGCACCTTGTAAAAAGAATCAAATTCATAATATCTATAAGCTTATAGCTGAAATTTTACTACCATTTACTTTTATCTTCTTGTTAAATTGACTTGTTTTGAAAACAATTTCATATAAACCACTAAAATTTTTTAATTATTCACTGCGTTATCTCTTTGCGATTGTTGACCAGGAAAGTAAACTGTTGGATTAAATAAAAAATAAAAAAAACTTAGGCAGCAGTTTTGTTCTTATAATACAGTTCTGACTTTAAACACTAATATATTTCTCGAACAGCTGATGCAAAAATAAACAGCAGCAAAGTAGAGAAACTACAAATAAATAGTTTTAAAGAATTAGAAAAGATAATTTGACGAAGAAGACAAGGATGGGACTTAAACTTAGACACAGATCAGGATTGCTAACAAAGATTTCACCACAAGGAGCGCAGAAAGGTTTTCTATTCAACAAAGGAACCAGACAAGATTAACAGGTTAGACCAAAGCATTAGGATTCAGAGGAAAAACAACAAACTGATGGAAAATTCAACAAAAATACCTCGATAACACATCCAGCATGATTCTTAAACAATTCTGGTTTCTTTTGCTTCAGGAGCAACAAGAAATCCATCAAACGGGGCGAATGTTGCTCACATTTTAACCAGAAAGAAAACATTATCTTTTTAAGCAATCATCTTAGCAGCAGATTAGATTTTGAGGAAGAGGGAATGGATATCAAAATAGCCTTGAAAATACATGCAAGTTTTACAACATGAATAAGACATTTGTTCTGTTTTTGTTTGAAGCTTGTGAAGAAGCATCAGTGCTCTTATTACAGAGACTGAGCTGTTAAACTAATATTAACTTGACAGATTTAACTATTTTATCTGGCTCAGCTGCTACTGGTGATCAGAGGGTCAAACACTGAAAAATATAATTTATTTTCCTAAAACATTGATTGTTTTTTTTACCTGGTTGGACCAGAACACAAACAGATTCTGTTTAAATAAATATACATTTAAATAAATGTATATTAAGTTTTTAGTTAATGTCCCAGAAATTAATCCCCAGAAGTTCTTAGGAAATGTAGATAACAAACAAACACACACACACACACACACACACACACACACACACACAAAAGCATAAAATTCAATGTCTGCTCGCAATAAAAACATTTATTTAAGGTTTGATCCAACCATGTAATAAACCACCTACAGTGTTTACTGGTCTGCCTGCTTTATTTTTTTAAGTGTGTGATTCAGACGAATTTTTAGGGTCACTATTCAAGTCAGAAACTATTTTTAATTTAGAAACCATTTTCCTATGCAGTCGGTCTAGAGATTCTGTCCAAATTATGTGACTGATGAAAAAAAGACAGCAAACAAATATTACATTTATAAAGCTGCATACTGTATCAAACGGCATCAGTTTATATTTAAATAAAAGTAGGTTTGTGCATAAAACTTTGCAACTTAAATTCCAAGTCTTAGGCTAGCTTAGCTGCATGGCCTTTTCTTAATTAGAAAATAAAAATCTAGTAATTATTTAAAATATAGTTAAGCAGACTAAAACAGATTCAAAACTCCCAGGACTATGAATTGCGATTCTCTCTCTATATTTTTTTTCTGCATCTCTAATCGGTTGCGTTGATTTTTTTTTTCAAATTCTTGTATTTAAATACAAAAAGTCTGATGTTTGACATCACATATTGTTCACAAAGTTGTTTTCTCATTCTAAGAGCTGCAGAAGCCCTCAAACACAGAAACTCCCTGTTTTGGATGTGAACAATCAAAAAACCTTTGATGAGTGTAATAACCAGTAGAGGAAGGTTACTTTAATTTATAAATGAGAAAAATCTTGTAATTCCTTCATTCTGTTGGATTCACACCTAAAATCTAAAAGAAATTGCCAAATTTTTTATTACTGTATGTCTTAAGAATAAAAGATGGAATCGGCTAAAATCGGACAAAAAAACAGGCTAAACATGCAGAAAAACTATAAATGTATATCTACGGAAAACAGATTTCTATTTTTATCTATTTGTTCACCTAAACAGCAAATCTTCCACATGCACCACGGAGTACCACAGTTGTTTTCTCGGTCCTCTGCTTGTTACAGTTCATATGTAGCAGGGTTTTATTTCAACAATATTATAAATGTGAAGTTTGTCTAAAATTTTTTATTCATTCTTTGCCTTTATTTTGTTTAGTTAACAAGTTGTTTCTCCAGACATCTATTGGTGTTTTAAGTTCTGTTACGCTGCTCTTGGCAGTTACCATGGTAACCGGTAACCGACAGCTCCTCCTCCTTTTTCTGTTGCCGTTAGTAACTGTGGTATGTATGAGCATCCGCTCTGTATGTTCTTGACAAGTATTATATCTTAAAATATATTTTAGACAAATTTTATAGTGTGCAGTGTTTCAGGAGTAAAATCGCTATTTTTTACGTTTTTAAATGTTATGATTGTTAATGTTGCCCATTTCAACCATATTTAATTGTATAAATGTTAACTGCTTACTGCTATGACCAGCTGCCAACTGATGATAGCAGTTGGCAGACCTTAGACGAACACAGAAAGGTTACACATACACTCCCATGAAGTTAGTTTTTAAACACATTATCGTTTTCATTTCTTAATGGATCATATTCAGATGCATTTACTGATGAACGATATTTGAAACCAAAAGTTTATGGAAGTTATTTCTTCCATAAAATACTAACAATAAGTTACTGCAACAATGAACATATGGTTAAAGAAAAACCAAGTAATTAATCCAAAGTGGCCTATTCAATGCAAAGAGGACTTTAAGGTAAATAATCTGTTTGGGATTTCCACAGAGCTCTTAGATTATCATGCTTAGATATAACCGATTCTTCTGCTATATTTAAATGTTTTACAGCATTTTTATACACGAACATTATCAAACTCAGAAACCTGTTCTGTTATATAGTCGGTTAACTCGGGACAGAAGGCAACAATTTAACCACACAGTCGGAAAAGGAGGACAGGAATGTCAAAATCACCATCATAAAATGAAGTTTTTCCTCTAATATTGTTCCAGATATGAAAATTAGCTGGAGTGTATTAGATTCAAATGAGACTAAACATGGCTCAATATTTTTGTTACCCAATAAACGTAACAAAATTATGCAACATAACACATCTGGTTTGACAAGCATTTAAATAAACATTAATCACCACATTTAAAAATATGACCCGCTCTAGTGGTGTAACTGGAACCTTAAATACAAATATAATTAATGCTTTAGTTTAATGCTGATTTACAGTGGCGTGAAAAAGTATTTAACTTTTACGCATTTAGTTGCATTTAAACTGCAAACCTTAGTGCAACTTTATTGGGATATGAAAGCAGAACTGGAAGAAAAACGATTAATAATTATCAATGTTTTGTTCAGCCAATTTGTGCTGCAGGATTTCTGTCTGTTTTTTAAATCTAGAGACAATACTTTTCTCATTTTGCCACAGATTCTAAAATGTATTCAAGTCTAGACTTTGACTGGGCCATTTAAACTAGGAATGTATCGATCTATTTTTTACACTTTTGATACTGATACGGATATCTGAGATTTGGTATCGGTGGATATCGATCTGATACAGAAAAATAGTGTTGAACTGACTTAAAACATTTTGTTTTTAAACATACTGAATTACAAATTTATTTGATAGATAACTGCACTGGTACAGAACACTTAAAAAATAGCTTCACAAGCTTCGTCAAATATATAAAAACAATGCAACTTTAATTTCTTCAGTCAATGTAAAATAAATGAAAAAAACTGAAACAAAAGGTTGACTATTCTGGTCAAACATGTAAACAAAGAAACCTTTTTTCAAATGGTTCAGAAATATAATGTAAAACAAGTAAAGCATGATGTCACTCAGAAAAAGCACAGAGTTAGACAGAATAGATCTAATTCAGACATATTGTGACGATACCCGAGTATTTTTGGATATCAGGGCCGATACAGATATTAATGTTGGATCAGAGCATCTCTAATTTTAACACATTTATTCAGTTCCCACCTGGGTGCTTCGAGAGGTTTTTAAATCTTGGAAAGTTTATAACCTAAACGTCTTTTGTCTCCATGATGCCATTTCTTCTCTGACAAACCTCTGAAATGAACAAACTATTCTGAAAGCTGTTAGTTGCACAATATTTTATTTAACGATATGCGAGTAAAGAGGACTGAATACAAATTTTTATTTTCTTCACATCCATGCACTACTTTGTGCTTTCCAACGCATAAAATCCCAATAAAATTCACCAAAGTTTGTGGTTCAGCAGTTAGGAATATTTTAAGACACTGTAGATCATCTTGTTGCAGCGTCAATCCATAATCACCCAGCCCATGACTCACTGTGTTTAAAAGAAAAACGTGGATCTTCCTAGATATAAAAGCATGCAACAAATAGACTTTGAGCTTTGCTTGTCACACAACCACAACCATGCAGAGAACAAAAAGAAGTGGATACTTACAGTGTCATCGCTTCGGTACGGGTTAAGTTTGTTGTACACTGCTTCAATAACACTTCGTCTGCAGGAACAAGGGCAAAACAAATCACTTTAACACAAAAATATCCTGTTTTTAAGCTGATAATTTATTGGATATCATAACAAAAAGCCTAGTTTATCACAGCAGAAGGCATCGCTTACTTGCTGGCCAGCTCTCCACCAGGGGGGAGGTTCGGGATGCTCTCAGACGCTAACGTCCGCATAACATGGACCAAATCTGGGACGCCTTCATCTCCCTGCTTTTTGATTATCTCTATAAGAAAAACACAGGAATGTGCAACATGGCTAAAATTAATATCACAATATATATATGGATGGTTGGCATGCAGTCATGATACATATTACGATATAATTTGTATAAAACTTACAATAGAAACAGAAAAAAAAAATCAAATACCAAATAGTGGAATATATGTATTTAACAAAAACAAAAACATTTAACACTTGTTTCTGTGGATGTTATTTGTGTTTAATGTTTGTAACCGTTTTGTTTTATGCTGCTGCCTATAATCTGATTTTGAAGGAGACTTGGCAATGATGGGCAGCAGTATTATCTCAATGGTGACTACCTGATCAAATCAAAGTTAAATTAAGTTAAAAATGTATATCTAGACACGGTGACTTTATTGTAAAGGATGTCTGTGTCAAATCCTGCTTTTTCTTTCCAGTGTTGACTGATTTTGTAGTTGGCTGCATTGCTGGTATTCAGTGATCTGCATGCTTCGTTTTAAGGTAGTAAAGTATGTCCTGTCTTCCACATACTTTACAGATTACATTTTTCTGCTCCTGGTCTGATTGTTTAATCCTCCGGCGGTCTTAAGAGACGGGGTGCATACATTTTTTACTCTGTGTGCAATTCAGCACTGTGCACTTTTACAAGGTTTTCTTTTTGTGGTTTCAGAAAGGCACCATCACCCACGCGTTTCCCCGCTGTCCGACCGTGACATCTGCCGTGCTCCTCCTGAGTATAAACCGATTTTGCACTGATGAATAATTTGGCATATCTAATTATTAATATAAAATCACGAAAAGAGAATCTGCTTCTTTTTTTTTTTAATATAGAAAAATCCCCTTACTAAGATTGTTGTAATGCTCTCACATGTTGACCAAAATGTTTAGGTGTAAATTATTTCCAACTGAAAATGAGATCCAGTCACTCTTACGCAGGGAATTAAGTAAATAAAAAAGATCATACTAAATCCAATAAGAAAATATTGCTTGAACAATATGTCGTTTATTACTTTCCTGCTAAAAATAAAGTATGTAATAAGGCAGTTAAAGTTACATTCAGTTTTTCAAGGATACGGTTCACACAGCAGCTAAATGTGACCTAAATCTGATTTTTTTCATGCCTAAATTCAGATCTTTCCACCAAAAGAAATTTTAAAAATCTAATTTATTCTAAACCAGATATGTTTCCAATCGCATTCAAAGCATCATGCTGCATTTTATCTGATTTTTATGCCACTGATGTCAGATAAGTGTCGCAATTCTGCACCAGAAGAATCCAGACAAAGTATATCCAGACAAAGTAAATCCAGACAAAGTAAATCCAGACATAAACTGGATTCCCGAAAACGTGGAATCGTAACAAAAGCTTCTTTCGTATTATCATCTTGTGATACTGTCAGCTCCCGTTGCTGAATAAACTTTAAAATCAATCCATAAATTCATTATTGCTTCTATAAATAATGTGCTGCAGTGTGACGTCAATGTTTGGGGTTGTAAATCGTTCACACAGAAGTCTGATTGTGTTCGGGTTTAATTTGTAGTATGAACTACCTTGAAAAAAAAAAAGAAATTGGATTTCAGGAAGAAAAGAAAAGTGTTAATTGAGGATTAGTATCTCCTGTGTGAACATACTCCAAGTTGCTGAAAACTACCTGTATCTCAATTAAACGTAAGAGCGTCTGTGCTCATTTTGCCCCTTAGCCATTTTGTATCCGCCTATACCACCGATGGAACGTCGACAATTGTTGATATCAATAATTTTTCATTTGTTTTCTTTTACATCTGAAATTCTGCTAAACTGGCGACGTGACCGTTCCCGTTTCATCTACAATTTTCATTCCATGCAGGGGTTTTTTAAGCAGTTATGAGGAACTGTAGGAAAACCTCAAACTACTGCAGCGCAAGTTACTCCACAGGTCGTTGCTAGGTAACCAAAGAATGAGAGTTGCTAGGTAACCAAAGAGCGAGGGAGACTATATCGATGCCATTAAACTTACTAAGCTACTTAATGGCATCAGGTTTGACCTCTGCATCAGGCAGAAGTTGAACAGCTGAAACTTTTCCTATGCCTAAATTTCCCAGAATGCTATTCAGTTCAATGAATATTTTATCATGTCCATTTCTATTAATATGGATCACTTGTCTAATGCCACATATATTGCTACTCATTTATTTCTTTGGGGTTAAATGGAGAGAAATTGGTAGGAAATGAGGGTTTGAAGCAGAAAACTGACCTGCAGCTCATTAAAAGTTTGTTTTCACATTCAGACTGAATGAGGTGTGGCTACATCTGATGCTGCAGATAAGAGAAGCGGCTTGCTGTGGCCCCCTGGCTCTGGTATTTGTGTTATCTATTTGGGTAATCAGTCGACACGATTCTTAGCTTTAGAGAAATGCGGTGACGCATTTCCAGGGAAGCCAAAGCAAGGGCTTAAATATTTATAAAAACATTTGTTTAAATAGACGTGCACGTTAAAAAGTGCCTCAGAAGTCACATTATTAGTATTTAAATGATTCATGCAGGCAATAAGTTAAGATTTCACAAAAAATAAACATTTTTAGAAGATTTTTAAGAGGTAGTTAGGTTCTGTCTATCCTAATCCTTAACTGACAATTTTACACATGTACATGTCTAAATTTCCTCCTCAACATATAACCATAAATCAAAAATGCATAAATGGAACATAGCTTGATGAGAAAACAAAACAAATACACTGACCTGCTGTTGAATCTCAAAAAGCAATACATTTTAATTACCATACATTCTCTTTTAACAGGAAAGATTTCAGCAAAGATCATAAAACCAAATGCTAAACCAATTTTTACTCAACAAGTAGTTGATGTTTACATGAATTTACCGAAAACGTTTCTGATCGTGTAGAGTCAGAGAGAAAAGCTGCAACCCTGGTTTAACTCAGTTTGCCTCAAACAAATACACTAAAATATGTTTGGCTCAAAAATGTTTTAAATATCTGCTAAAGCAGCTATTTCGTCCTAAAATCACAGTTTTAGTGTCAGATTTTACTCCAAATAAAGGAGCATTAGGATCAAGTTTTCATCTCTTTATATTACGAGAAATAAACTTCTCGGGCTGTTAAAACTAAATATTATTAATATCGGAGTTGGGTAGTTACTTACTAGTTTACTTGAGTAACTTTTTGGTAAAAATAAGTATTTTTAGGAGTATTTTTACTTTGTTGTACTTTTTACTTACTTAAGTAAAATGACCGGATACTCTAAACACGGACAGTAACTTCACTGAATGAAGAACAAACAAGTTTTAATCAAAACTTTACATGAATTTGAAAATGCTTTATTTTCCCTGATTTTGTTATGTTATCCACATGATTTACTTTCAGTTTGGCCTTTAAAATAGTCAAATTTCCACATAACTTTATAGTTTGGTTCTTCTGAGACTTTATTCAAGTTTTAATCAGTTACTCAGTACTTTTTTACTCTTACTTGAATAATTTCTTACATGTCTTTTTATTTTTACTTGAGTATGGGGAAGCAGTGCTGCTCTTGCTTGAGTTTTGTTGCTTTCCCTCCCTCTGGTTTTTATTAAATCAATGTTTCGCACCTTCTACTCTGGTTTCAAGATATTTGTCCAGCTCCGCCTCACGTTTCACAGCTTCTGGAGAAACCTTCGGGGCCCCAGGAAAGCAGATTAACACAACACTCATATTGTCCCGGCTCCCCTGTGGAAAAGAAAATAAATAATAAAGCAGCAATGTAAATCAAGGATAAACCAGGCAACGCGTTAGCATGTCGGTGCAGGCTTGGCGGACGAGTCATACCTTGTACAAGCAAGTGTCAACAATCTCATTGCTGACTTTTTCAAGATCCTCTGTAACTTCCAGCCTTGACCTCACAAAGTCACAGAGTTCCTCGTTGGCCATGACATCCCAGATGCCATCACAAGCAAGTATAATAAATTCATCTTCCCCCTCGCTTCTTTCTATCGCGTACACCTCAGGCTCTGGGGAAACGAGCTGCTCCGTCGGGCCTTTTCCGTGGACACACTTGTAGTCGAAGTCACCCAGGGCTCTAGACACAGCGAGGGAGCCGTTAACTCGCTGGATCATGACCGAGCCACCAGCGTTCTGGATCCTCTCCTTCTCCAACGGGTTGCTCGGTTTGTGATCCTGTGTGAAGAAGTGCACGGCTCCCCCCCTGCTGAGGAGACCCCGCGAGTCTCCACAGTTGATAAAGTAGATATGGCTTGGCGAGATCATCACGCCTACTGCGGTGGAGCCGCTGCGGTCCACGCCGTGCTTCTTCTCCGAGATGGTTCGCATGTGTTCGTCGATCTGTAGGAATCCCGTGCGGATGCCATTCTTCACGCTGTCCACGCTGGTGTCCTCCTGTATGGCGCTTTGGAAGTCTGAGTTGCTAGTGATGTGCTCCAGCAGGTGCTCGCAGCAGTACTTAGCAACCTGAGAGCCGGCGTGCCCGTCATACACGGCGAAAAACGACCAGGGGTCGAGGCCGTGGGGCAGACCGATCACCGCAGTGTGTGCGTCTTCCATCTCAACCCGCCAACCCTGCATGCTGCTCAGCCCATACCTCAGGTTGTTACCCTCGCCATGGGAATTGTACTTTTCCATCTTTGGTTTGTCCAGAAATGCCCCCATTGTGTCCCTCAAACAACCTGAA
This sequence comes from Poecilia latipinna, assembly GCF_001443285.1. Classification (NCBI taxonomy): domain Eukaryota; kingdom Metazoa; phylum Chordata; class Actinopteri; order Cyprinodontiformes; family Poeciliidae; genus Poecilia; species Poecilia latipinna. The sequence goes on along the minus strand of NW_015115168.1, from coordinate 6,807 downwards.
AAACAGATTCAGTGAAAGGTTGCAAAAGATTAGTGATTTTATCCTGAAAATGTGTTCAAAATGTGCGATTAATTGAGTATTCTGACGATTAATTGCCTTAAAGGACTGGCACATTCTGCAGATTTTTCATTTGACCGCTTAAACATTTTAAGAGGGTACTGGAAATGCATTAACAAAATTCAAATAAATAATCAAATAAACCAGAACTGGAACAACATGACATTCCTTCAGTGAATCATCATTTAATAGAAAAAGGTTGCATCCACAGCTAAAAAAAAATAGTTGTAACATCAACATGAAAAGCTCAACAAATTCTGTTTCATTTAGCATCAACACAGTGCAGGGCTGATCTATTGACTATTTTTTGAACAATAATTGAATAGCAAAATGTGCTTCATAAAATATTTGAACCAGGTGAAGCTAAAACAACCTCTTAAAGAGTTCTGGGTAGAACATATTCACAGAAAAAGATGCAAAATGTTTTTTGCACAGTTTTGGCTTAATTACTGCTCTGAACATGTTTCAAAAGAGGTCTTATCCTCCAGTTAGCGATTGATTGTTAAATCAGTTGACGTCTTTTTCAATAATCGATTAATCGTTTCAACCCAAGCTGAAAAGCATCAAAACTGCTGTCTAAAGAAAACAAAAAAAAACAAACATATGTTTATGTGTCCACACATTTAGCAAAATAACCATACAGAAACATCTCTGCAGTGTTTTTTAAAATGTCAGAAAGCTTGCCGTTTGTTTTAATCCTGTGAGTAACAAATACACCACCAAAGACAACATCCAAGGAACCAGAGAGGAGGACGTATTCTCCTAAAGGCCAGCTTTGCCTAGGCAGCATGGCATTCTCGCAAACAATGTGCCATATGTATGCATAGCTTAGCCGTCACGCTGCAGCTAAGCTATGCATTCCCTTTCTGCAGCTGGTATAAGGCCAGGATAACGCAACATGCTTGGCAGAAGCAAAACTCCCAGACGAGAGATTCAACTCTAATCAGCTTGTTTGGAAATAATGTTGCTTTCAACGTAAAATGCTTCTTATCACACAGAATACCAGAGGTTGAAATGTGATTCTTAAATTTCATGCATGTGTGAAAATGTCTCTTTAAAGACATGAAAAATGTTGCCGTTTTTACTTTGGAGTAAAACTTTTTAACTTTTGACATTTTTAAATACTACTATTTAAAACACACTTGATCAACCAAGAGGATTCACATTTTCAATAAAAAAAGAGAAAATTTGGGAATGAATTTCCAGGTGTCATTTGTACACCAATTATTTTATTAATAACTACCAATGGCTGTGATATCACCTGAAAAACAGAGCTTTTTATTTGAAGTGAAGTACTTAGAATTTCCAAAGACAACATAAAATAAACTTACTCTGAAATATCTTTTGTATCTATTTCCACTCCTGTTGATTTCATAGTTTGATGCCCATCTTTGATTTACCTGAAGTAGATTTCATTTTTTAAATCAACCAAGTAGTCCGTTAACTTGAGTTTTCAAACACTCATATTCTAAAAAATACACTAATTTTATATGTAAACACATGCTTACCGTCTTAGTGTCGAGGTAGAATATTCCTTGGTGCCGTTTTTAAACGATGCATCTATATTATAGGGTTCAACCTTTTTAATGAGTAAAGGAATTCATATTTTTACCACTACAAATGCAGAATATTCATCAAAGATCATTTGTAGATGGTTTCATGGCAATGTCTCTCAATATTTTTGAAAAATATAAATTGTTAGTGCGTCACTATTCTTCCCAGGTTTTAATATAACATGAAGGACATAAATGGCCAAACAAATTAAAATATGTTAAACACTGTAATGGTTTCAATTTTTTTGACTACACTCATGATCTTGGCATCATTTAAAAGTTATTTAAATGCTTTTTTTAAAATATGAAACAATTGATTTTCAACTAAAATTGTTCTTAGCATACCAATTCGCAACAGATGTCATCTCAAATTGCTTAATGAATCAGATCCAATTTATTTCCAAAAAAATAAAAAGAATGATTCCAATAGAGCAGAGAAAATCAAACTAAATTGCATAAATTGAAAAAGTGTAATTAAATTTAGTTCATAAAGCCACTTGGTAAAAAAGTTATTAATCTAAAGAAGCTCATTGACTTTGCAGCAACCTCTCCTCCTGACCAAGCATGTTATGGCAGCAGACGGTTGATTGTTTTGACACACAACTCCTGAAAGCTAAAACCTATAATTAGTTATCATTCTTGGAAAGAAACTCGATCAGCTGTTCAAACATTAAGTCAAGAGAAATAAAATAGGTGTTATGTGTACAGTAGAAGAGTGTAGTTAATGTATGAAGTGAGTAAAAGCAAATAACACGTCTCCAATCCATCTGTGGAAGCAGATTAGCATCTTGAATGTTGAATTCAAAGCTCTCTTCTGTCTAAAAATAGTAGACATGTGTTCACATTTTGACTACTTATTAGGAACGCTGTCGTTGCTGAAAACATTCAAAATCTCACAGAGAAACTAAAATATTCAAGTTGAATATTGAGGAAATGACAAGCCTCTCTCCACCGGTGAACGACTTAATTTTTAGACAGACATGGGTCCAACCCCGAGGCTAGAGTTAGCTACCTGACTGACCAGTTTGTTGGTAACAACCTGCTCAAATACCACAGTTCCGCTTGTGGTGGCATGAACTGGTTCCCATACTGGCCCAGTTCAGTCAGGATCAGTTAGGCCCACTGGATGAAGGTCCAGCCCAGGATCAGATAAACAAACAGCCCTGCCAGTGTGCGGCCCTTGACCCTTGTCCCTCTCCACTAACTCTGACAGGCCTTCTCACCCTGTTGTGCTAACGTAATGTTAAAACAGGCAGAGCCGCCAAAGCTGGCCTAATCTAACGTCGATACACTAATTTAGCATGAAGTGCTAACTGCCCGGGTATCCCCCAGCAGCTGTCGGCCAAAGAGTAAAAATTTTACTTACCAAGCAGATAAATTATCAGATGACAGCAACGCAATGTGCAGTAGGGACAGAGTGTCCGCAGTTACCACCAGAAGGTGTTCAACGACGAAATGTAAGGGTTAGCGGTGGCTAAGCTAGCTAGCCTACAGCTAGCAGTGAACTGTCGTCACTCAACACTCAGTGCATATAAACTCTGGAACTGTGCTCCCTCTTTACGCGCTCCCGTTTTGCATTACATTATCTCAGCTGGTGAGCAAAAGAATAAGCTCGGCTCTTGTGTTTCTGAGGGGGAGAATCAGTGTACGGCCAAGCCAGGGAGGGAACCTGAACCGTCTGCCCCAGCCTCTCCACTTGACAGCTTGACAGCTCGCTAGCTAGCGTTAGCTTGTGAGACGCCACGGGGACAGGACCCGGATGTTCCAGACTGCGTCTATTCAAAAACATGACATCATCATTGCTGCTCTGCTGCAACCCATGTGCACGGAGAGCGTTACACAACGCTACATCTAAACCTCAATGTCACACTTTTATATGTATGTGGTGGAAACAGTGATGCAAAAATCAAAATATATTTAAATCAATGGTTGATTGGTATTACATACCCTACTAGTGTACAGACAGATTTAACCCTGTGAGTGACATAAGGTTACTGTTTTTTAACTGCTGAAGTGCATTTCTCTTTACAAAAAGGTAGTCATTTGTTCACATCATGGTAGTTTCTAATTCCTCATCTTAACAAATTGCTAATAATTTTGGACATGCAAGTTTATCTTAAACCAAATGAGGAGATGCTGCTGCTGACCCTCCCTCTTGACTGTCTCTAGAAATCAGGTGAAGAGGCAGCAGGAGGGGCTGAACTGGAACCAGGCTGCTGGTCTAAGTATTTCTGATAACATTACTAAAACTGCAAAATAAGATGGCTGTTCAAAGAGCTCTGTATCCAAACAAACTAACAGAAAGCTTAGTGGAAGGAAAAAATGTGTGACAAATGCCTTGCTACTGAAATGTGGTATACAAATAAAATTTGATTGATTGATTGAAAAAACTGTAGCTATTATTCGTGGCTGTTCTGTTTCCCTGCTGTTTAAAGTAATTTTTTCAGCTGATCTAACCACTTCATTTGGAAATGAAGGTTGCAGAATCAGGAAAATTAGTGAGAAGCTTCATGATCTGAGATGCTCATTCTTCATAGGCTGATCATAAAATGCAGTAATTCTTGTAAAAGAAATCTCAAAAAGTAATGAATGCATATACTGTACTCTTGTCTAACTGGTTTCTTGTTTTTATTTTTATTTTTAAAGCTTGAAATAAATAAGTAAACAAAATAAATACATTAATTAAAACCTGAAGACAAATCATCCTTTTTCAAACAAAGCCAATATTTATGCATCCAAGTCAGGGTGGAAAGCCCAGATTATGCATATCTATAACTGAATTATTTAGTATAATGAGAGAGAACATAAGTTGAAGAACTTTATTACAAAAAAATTTTAAATATTAGCATCGATGCAGCATCTCTGCCAACCTTTAGATTAAAAAGTTTGTGTTCAGCTGGAGTCTCTTTGACTCAGTAAAAGCGCGTTTTCCTCCCTATGTGCTGATCTGTCAGAAAGCAACTCAGCGTTGGTCACTTACGTAACCTCTGCTCTGTGGGTGCAGAGGAGATTCGCCCTCTTGGAGCTCCTGTCAAACTGAAACCCTGGAGTTCAGCTGAACTTATCTGAACCCTAATCTGATCCAAAACAAAAACAAGGACACTCTCTCAGAGGTCACACAAAGCTTAGAGTGTCCATGAAAACATAAAGTCGTAATCACAATTGAAATTTCATCATAGAAAGAGAACTGCAGCATTTTTATTACTACCAGTGAAATTTTAATGTGAATTATTTCTGAGTTAGTAAAAATTTTATCTCTTTGTAACGTGTGAAGTCATGGGAAAATCAGGACAAAGATTTCAGACTTACACAGAGTTGTATACAGAAATATTTCATATGAAAGAGAACCTGTTATGCAAAATTCACATTTCCCATGTTTTTATACTTCCATTTGGGTCTAAATTGCTTCTAATTAAAACACACTTGGGCTGTTTTTAAAATGTACTGTTTTTAAAACATACTTTCCCTGTTTTATTACTGAAGCAGTAATAAAACAAACCACTTCATTTTACTGGTTTGGGGCAATAAAACTGTTTTTTAAGAAGTAAAAGATTTTTGGTGTCTGGAAAATTAGCAGTTTCAAAAACCTCCCAGTTGTTGAGTCTCACTCCGCTGTTACCTAGCAACTTCAGCGAAGTCTAGCCCGTCACCTAGCAACCCCAGCTGAGCTCCAACACATTTGGTCAGCTGGTTTTACTGCTGTATATACCGTACAATGGCTGCTGGAAAACACAACAAGTGTTTTGTTGTTGACTTACCATCCAGAAACTACTTGCTGGATTCTTGTTGGTTGTGCAGGAGGCTCCACTTCTGCTTTTCAAAGATGTACGGCTGTATAATTGCGCATCTGTTAACAGCCATTTTGACGTGGGAGAGTAAACGATGAGTTCCAGCAGCTTATTTGGATTTAAAATGACAAGACGCCCTAAAACAACTCATTCTGTTTTGTTGTGAATGTTCTAAACTCTGTGTGCTGATGAATAAAGATCTCTGAATAAAGAAAATTAATAGTTGATATTTTCTCACAAGTGTATATGAACAAAAACAATGTAATTATTAAGTGAAAGGGAAAAAAGCTGCCACTGCCTCTTTAAACTCAGGTCAGTGCAGCGTAGAACATCCTGTATCCTGAACATCATCTCTTTATAGGGCCTAATAAGTTGGTTTTATTTCTTGTATTTTTATTTTTATTTTCAAGAAAACTGAAAGCTCAACGATGAAGACATTGATTTACTTCTGGGTGATTTTCTGAAGACACAGCGTTAAACATGTAAATCAGTTCTGTGAGGCTGTAAGATCATTTTAGACATATAGCAGCATGTACATCCTGACTGCCAGGGGACTGTTTGTCCTGAGTGGGACACCACCAGTAACAGGATACGTCCCAGTACATACACTTCAAATAGCATGCTGATGCACATCATGTGTCTAAAATTAACTTGATTTTTTAAAAGAAACTTCTCACTGAACTGTACTCACACTTTGAGTTTAAAATAGCAGCAGCAGGCCAACATCACCAACCAGATTGGTCACTGTTTTTGGAAGAATCATAATTCAACATGGTGCATTATTTACTACTAAGAGTAGAAGATTAAGAAACACCAGACTCAACAGTTATGACACGTATTTGGCTGAAACTGTGTAGATTAATTAATAGCTGTTAAAATTGATAACAATGCTATTTGTTGTTTGAAAAACCAGGAGTCGCAAAAGTTAAAAATTAACATTTATGCTACATTTACTAGTTTTAGTGCATTCTTCTTTGAGAAAATGGTAATAGGATGGGTGAAAATATATTTAAAAAGTACAGAACTGTTTGACAGATAATAATATGATATAATATATTTCTCTCAATGCGGAGAAGAAAAACTATTTAATATAATATATGTATTTATAATTTATGAATTTGACTATCTCCAGTCCAGAGACCTCAGAGGAAAATTACTCAAGCAGACAGCAATGAAACATAAGCCTGTAGAAATGTGTATTCCACTGAAGAGCAATAAGGTTTAAATTAGCAAATTTACACTTATTTTATTAAACTTTATGTAATAATGTTTGAAAAAGAGCAAAAATGTTTGGACTCATCTACTTTGAAAGGTTAGTGTTCTCCTTTCATTTCAATGAAAAACATTTTTTATTTATTTAGGAAGATGTAAACACCAGATGAATAACAAAGATTCATCTGGTGTATATA
>NW_015115167.1:83104-83669 GCF_001443285.1 Poecilia latipinna | reverse complement strand
CTGAGACTAGGGTCCAGATATTATCTTACACCCATCTTCCTCCAGAATGTGTCTGGCCCCCCGGCACCACATAGCAGGACATTACCTGTCCGGATTACTACAAGAAAAGTTACAAAAAACAGAAATACAAAAACCAGCGGTCTTAATTCAAACCTCAGACTGATCCCCTGCCTAAATGAACCACAGACTGAAGAACTTTCATCCTCCAAGTCACTTAAACTGGCTCTTTTAAACACCAGATCTCTCTGTGCTAAAGCTCTATTAATTAATGATTTCATCACCGAGCATAATATTGATGTTTTATTTCTGACAGAAACATGGTTGAATGACAATAATGAACCAATTGTACTAACTGAATCAGTGCCTCCTACCTACAACTTTTTAAGTGAGAATAGAAAACAAGAAAGGAGAAGGAGTGGCTTCAATATTTAAGAATACCATAAACTGTAGTAAAATCTCATTGGGTAATTTCACCTCTTTTGAGTATCTTGGAATTGAGGTAAAAAGGCACAAATGAATTTTGACAACTTTGTACAAAACTCCAATATGTGGAAAATTTCTTTAC
>NW_015115167.1:77371-78567 GCF_001443285.1 Poecilia latipinna | reverse complement strand
ATCTTTGGACCTAAAGAGGAGCTTCAGTTATTACAACTGAAAACCAGCGATCAGGCCTGGGAGTAGTGATGGACTCTGACCTGAACCTTCAGAGCCACATAAAGACAGTCACAAAGCCGGCCTTCTATCACCTGAAGAACATCTCCAGGATTAGAGGACTGATGTCTCAGCGTGTTCTAGAGAAACTCATCCATGCATTTATCTTTAGCCGCATTGATTACTGCATCAGCGTCTTCACAGGTCTGACTAATAAATCAATCAAACAGCTGCAGCTGATCCAGAACACTGATGCTCGCGTTCTCACTAAAACCAGGAAGATAGAGCACATAACACCAGTTTTAAAATCCCTTCACTGGCTCCCTGTAGCTCAAAGAATAGACTTTAAAATACTGTTAGTTTATAAATCACTGAACGGTTTAGCACCACAATACCTTAAAGATCTGTTATTGCTGTACCAACAGTCTAGCCCCCTCAGATCTTCTGGTTCTGGTCTGCTCTGCATCCCCAGAACCAAAACCAAATGAGGAGAAGCAGCATTCAGTTTCTATGCACCACAGATTTGGAACAAACTTCCAGAAAACTGTAAAACAGCTGAAACACTGGGTGCCTTTAAATCTCAACTTAAAACCCACCTGCTTAGAGTTGCTTATGGCTAAATTAGGGTTAGAGTGTGGGTTTTTAATGTTTTTATCTTTATTTTTTATCTATTTATTAATTTCTTTTTATTTCTCTTTCTCACTGTCTACGCTTTAATGATGTAAAGCCCCCCTGGAAAATGTCCCAGTTAAATGACGTTTAACTAAAGTCCTACGGGGTTTAGAGTCCCAGTTGACGGCGTTTCAACTAACACAATAATGACAGAAACCTAAATGAATTTTACGATAACGACAGAAACGTAAGTGAATTTTAAAATTGCTAAAGTTCTAGAGGTTAGAGTCCTTGTCAAACGGCGTTTTGAGTAAAGTCCGAAAAACCTAGAGGTTGGAGTCCTTGTCAAACGGTGTTTTTGACTAAATTCCTAGAGGGTTAGAGTCCCAGTTAAACAACGTTTAACTGAAGTCCTAAAAAGGGGGTGGGTTTAATGTTTTTATCTTTCTTAATCTTTTTGTTTTTTGTTTTAAATTTCTTTCTCTTTCTCACTTTTTATTCAATGTCACATGCTTTTATTTTAATTATGTAAAGCACTTTGNAATGCC
>NW_015115167.1:63108-77361 GCF_001443285.1 Poecilia latipinna | reverse complement strand
GCTGCTGAAATGTACTATACAAATAAAATTTGATTGATTGATTGATTGATTGATTGATTGATTGATCTTATTGGAAGACCCATGAGCAAGCTTTCTGACACTAGACAGCAGATTTCTCTCCGGAATGCCTTGATAGTGTCGAGATAGAGTGGATGAATGGGATGTAACTGTAAATGTTATAGGAGAATAAAAGCTGCACAGAGAGGAATATTACAGAGAACTCAGTTGACTGAAGGAAACCCAACCTCCTCCTTCTGGGTCCAACATTTTCTAGTCATCAAGCTTGTCATGCAACACAGACATGTCACACAACATGTCCTGTTTTTCATCTTGCACATGATTAAACTAAGGTTATGTTCCAATCACAGCAACTTTTGGTCAGGATAGATAACATCTCTTTAGTGTGTTCTGTAAGTACTTTTATAGGATAAGAATTTTTTTTTCCGTCACCATGAGGCCAGAGGCAACAGAGGCGTGAATGAACATGATTAAAAAGTGATTACACATTGAGAAACACGGTGAATCTGTCATGCTTCCAGGCTGCAGTGTGTGCAGGGGAATGATCAGTGGTTCTGACTGGCAGCATGAATGAGACTGCGGGAGCTTTGCACGCCATCAGCTGCTGCTTGTGTGAGAATGAAAAGGCTGTAACCACAGAAAGCCATCGTCAGATAACTGCTCCCAGAACAGAACCCTGGATTCTTCTCCCACTCAACTCCATCCTCAGTAAGACTTGAAACTCCATCTGAACTCCAGCTGTTACCCTGAAAAAGATTGTCAGTTTCTGCTTTTTCCACAGCAAAGAGCTTTAATGGAGGAACTCTGCTACAGGCTTAGGCTGCTGGAGGACAAACTCACCACTTTTCCTCTTGACTTTTCAACAGTCAACTATTGACTTTGTTTTCTCTTCATTCTTTTTTTTTTTTTTTATCTCCATAGAAGCTACACCTGGTCTGGCATTCTATTTGCCTGAGGTGGCTTCAATTAGAAGTCTCCAACATTGCAAACACACCTTGTTTTTAATTTTTTTGGTCACCTGAAGGAGAAGTATTATGTTTTCCAGCCACATAGCACAATTCTATAGAACTATCAAGAAGCTATGTTACATCAGTTGTGATACAAATGCTGTCAAATATGACTTAGACATTTGACTTTTCAATCTAATGTGTTGAAATTGGGCCTCTGTCTCTTTAAAAACTCCAGCTCTTTCTGAATATCCGCCTTCAGGAAGTTATCGCATCTTTCTTCTATTAACCCTCAATGTTTTAACTAGCGTTGCACCGAGAAGCAGAATATATGATGAATATATGATGAGCTCAGCAGACCAGTTCCACCAAGTGTTTGCCGATTGCTGCTGACTAGTCTGAAGGAGCCAAGTAGGGTAACCATGAGAGATTAAAGGATTTCTCAAAAAAGAAAATGAAGGCAACAATCCAGGTTACGTTTTTGATGAGGGAATAACTTTATAACTTCATATAAAGTTCAAAATCGTGGATTTTACATAACACTGGCCCTTTAAAATTGTGGTGTGTGAACAGAACCACGCGGCTCTGAAGCAGCTGAAGTTTCTCTTTTCTGAAGAAGGCTCAGCAGACTCTCAGAGGTCAAATAAAATAGAAATCTTTATTGAGCACACTTGAGCACAACAGGAGATGGAGCAAGACATGTGATAAGCTATGGTTTAATTTACATTTACATCATATTCAACCAATAAGAAGCAAACAGGATGGCATCTTCCAAGTGTCCAGCTGCATAACCAGAGCTAAGGTCAGAGCAGCTTCAGCCTCCACATCTTAGCATAACTGGAGATGATTTATAGTTATGAAATTAAAGACAAATGTTGCCATGGAGAACTGAAGTCTTGTTGCTCCCAGTTGGGTTAGCTCAGCATTTCTCTGACTGGGAACGTTTATCCCACAATCACCGTGTTGTCATCTGGAAACTCGTAGTATGGAACCTCCAAGTTGAGAGGGGCGGGGCCTTTCCTGATGCGGCCGGAGGCGTCGTAGTGCGAGCCGTGGCAGGGGCAGTAGTAACCTCCAAAATCTCCAGCGTTGGCGATGGGCACGCAGCCCAGGTGTGTGCATACGCCGATGACGATCACCCACTTGGGCTTGACCACCCGGTCCTTGTCGAGCTCTGGGTGCCGCAGCTCTGAGAGGTTGACAGCGGCTTCGGTTTCGATCTCCTTCTCGGTGCGGTGGCGGACGAACAGCGGCTTGCCTCGCCACTTGAAGGTCATGTTCTTCCCTTCAGGGATGTCACCCAGCTTGATCTCGATCTTGGACATGGCCAGAACGTCGGCGGAGGCGCTCATGGAGGAGACGAACTGAGTCACCACGGTCTTTGCGGCGTAGACGCCGACCACGGCAGTGACCCCGGTGAACAGGTAGGAGAAGGTCCTCCGGGACTCGCTGCTCTCCTGGGATGACTTGTAGGGGTCCAGCACCTCTTGACGTCTGTAGTCAGAGAAGTCTGGGACTTTGATGTCAGTGTGGGCGAACCGGACTCCGGCACATCCTGCAAAAACAGTCTGTCATTAGTTCAGCAGGCCAGCACACCCAGCATCCTTACTTCAGCTGCAGATTCAATGTCCTCTGTTTAGGAACACTTAAAAAATAAAAACTAATGGAATAACTTTCCACAACAAGAGATCAACATGAATTATTTTCTAGTGCATTTCTGTGAGACTAGGGCTGCATCAACTGCAGTTTTCTGGCCAATCACTGATTACATATGAAATATATGTGTGTGAAAGTGGCAGTATGTTTAATGCAATCTTTCTCAAACTGTGGTCCACGAGGTACTGCATGTAAACGACCATTTATTTGACGTGACGTGAGCACAAAGTGCAACGTTACAGCTAGCATCCCAAAGGATTGTGTTTAAAAATAATGACGGAGAACTGGCTTATAACCAGGTCACTCAAAAGAAAAGCTTCAGATACCGGGGAAAAAAAACAACTCCAGGACTACTTGGTAATAGGAAGCTGAGTTATAGCTGCTGATCGTTGATGTGTCGTTCACTAGCAACTGGATTCCTTTGAATGACTCCATGCGGTGAGGGTAGGACTCATCTCAGTTATTCAGAACTGTTCTTTGTTTTTATGACTTTGTTTGGTAATGAATGGTGCTCTGCTTATATGTCTACAGCTACTGTTATTTTTAATTAAATGATTAAATAAATTAAATACAATTTATAAATACAACTGATATAAATGGGTGGGTTATTTTTATATTTAATGGTGCAGAAAATGATTTTTGTTTCTGTTAAAGCAACTCTAGTCTATTTTTCTTTAATTGTGATTCTAAATCACAAATAACCCTAAATGTTATTAATGCACATAACACTTGGTAGTAAAGAACAACTTTTTTTTATTTCAACGTGTTTTACATCATTGGAAAGCTTAGACTCCATACTTTCAGAATCTGTAAATAACTCAAAATACCCAAGAAGACCTGTTCATGGCTTTGTTGTGGCCTGTCACATTTACCAGCACCACTCTTCTCAGTGGGATGAACAAAGAAAACAGCAATATGTGAGTTAAGAAGCTAATATTTTTATTTCAGGTTGCATCATATATTAAGATGTGTTATCGCTGGGAAATTTCAGGTTAGGTGGTTCGTGACAGTTTGTTAAGTGGTCTTAGGCCTGAAAATGCTTGAGAAACACTGTGTACTATTGACATGTTGCTACAGTGAATGCATCTAGAATATCCACAGAAACAACTTATTTAATAACTATTAATGTGTTACTATTACAGAGAGGAAAGAACATCGGGTCACATCAAGCTAAACTGGTATAGCTTAACTGAAGTGAAGACTAACCTAGAAGTGAAGCTGCTCAGAGCGCTGACGCTAACCGGTGGCTAGCTACAAACACAGCAAAGCCAGCTTTCAACTTGAAATAAAGACAATCAATAATTGGTTGTTATCAACTGTTTATGATATCACTTAATCTTTTTCTCATACAACACACACCTGAATTTGCCTTTTAAACAACTCTGAGCCAGCTAAGCTAAAGCCAATGATAGCACTCACCGTTGATGCTAACAGTTACAGCAGGGCCTGTCTTTGGGCTTTGACCGCTCAGCGTCTCTCGGCACAGGAACGGCTTCTTTGGGTCCATCAGAAACTTCTCTGCTTTTACAAAAACACCCGGGACCAGAGGCTTCAGAGGCCCGGCCACAGCAAAAGCTGTAGCCTGCATATAAGGGGAAAATGCCCCCGATCGGGCAGCTAGGGACATCATGCTTACGCTACTGCTGAGACGACCTTGTGCACCGCGCATGCGCACTCTGCTAGCTAACGTGACCAAATACGTAACACTGAGCAAAAAGAAGTCCACTGGATGACCTTTAATTTATTTTTTTGGTCTGTAAGCAAATTATTATTACTGAGGGAACCATATTTGGAAGAACAACAACCGGAGCTGAGATAAACTACTGCTTCATAAACACATCTGTTCTCACCGGCTTTAATACAACTTGAGTTTCTGTTTGTCTCACACTTGTTTTCTCTTTCCTTTTTTTCCTGTTTAATATAGATGTGCTATATTTTTATTGTTTTAATTTTTGTTTATGTTGTGATGGTTGGTGTAAACTGTGGAACACTTTGGTCAACTAGGGTTGTTTTAAATGTGCTATACAAATAACATTGACATTGTTTGCTCTACTTCATGATAAAGCCAGTCTCATAAAATCATATACAGGTAAGATACAGGTAAGCTCAGTGGTTGGTACTTTTTCAGTGTTACCCCAGTCCTCAAATTTCAGGTAATCTAGTTTAATGTGGAGAGAATAGTAACTAGTGTAGTTGTTTGTATCTCCATAGTAAAGCACTTTGAATTGCCTTGTTGCTGAAAATGTGCTATATAAATAAAATTACCTTACCTTACCTTACTAGGGCTGGGTAAATCAATGACTTGATGGAATCTGCTGGGCTTCCTTAGATTAAATGAATTAATTAACCTATCTGAATAATAAACAGAACTTGAGTGCATTGATTGATAATCAGGAAATTTTGTACTTGATTTGGAATCTGCTTGAAACTGAAGTTATTAAATTTGTGATTTGATTCAATTCCAACTCACATGATTCCACACTTCTGGGACAGAATGTGGTAGAATTCTGGGTAACACTTTATTTGAAGGGGTGTGCATAAGACTGACATCACACTGTCATAAACATGACATAACACCTGTCATGAACATAAAGAAGTCTTTATGAATGTTTGTGACTGTTGTCATGAAGTGTCATTATTTACCAAATAACACTTCATGACAACTGTCATAAAAATTCATAAAGACTTCTTTATGTTCATGACAGATGTTATGTCGTGTTTATGACAGTGTCATGTCAGTCTTATGCATGACATAAGACTTCAATAAAGTGTTACCGAATTCTGTTTGGAAGTAGATCAACTACATGAAGTGACTTCTTCTGTTTAACTCAGATTCTAACTGTCTGTTTTTGTTATTTTATCAGTGGTTTTGTTGTTCTGTACCATCTATTGGCTGACTTTAGGTGAATAAAAGTATTGTCATAGATGTGTAATTCCATGTGTCAATTTTTTTGCTTTTCTTTATTATTTACTGTCATTTTGACAGACTATAGTAAATTCTCCCACAATTCAAGCACCATTAACAAGGCAGTGGTTCATTAATGGTTCATCCGAGTCCAGCAGATGTTCAACGATGACGTGTTTGATGGAGCTTATTCCATTTAAACTTAACGTTCCATGTAACAATGGCTGCTGTGTGCTACATGCACGAACCAATGCTGTTTTTTGATTAATGACTGTTGCATATTTGACTCCAAATTTTATCCTCATTTGCTTGACGAAACATATATACACACACACACACACTTACATACTTGCTTTTCTCTGCTGTCCCCAGGCAATACATCCATATCAATTTAATGCAAGCTGACTTTCTAATTACACTAATGGCCTGAGCCAGAGCCACGAGAAATTTATTATACAGACAAAATGTATTTTTCAACATTTCCTAAAGTGACTGATTATCTCCTGAGAATGGCTGATAGTTTTTTTTAAATCACTTGCAACAGTCTTATTTGATTTTAAAGCAGTTGCTGATACGACCTGTGACTTGACAAGCTTACTTTAGTGCATGTTTTATTGTACTTATGCTCAGTTTCAGAAAATGCAGGTCTTCTTTATTGTTTTATTTAAATGTAAAAATTTGAAACAGAAAAAAATTAGATTTCCCTTTGGGATTAATAAAGTATTTTTGAATTTGAATTGAAATTTGAATTGAAGTCACTTTCCAATATGTCCCAGTGTTAGTTTTTCCTTTCGCCTTCTAAAGATGTGTAAAGCCTTAAAATGTACTTTCTAGATGAAATGGTCAGACGTACTTGTTGAACAGTTTAGCATCAGCCAATCATACAGCTGCAATCAGGGGCGCCGCCAGGAATTGTGGGCCCCCTGACAAAAAATTTGTTTAGGCCCCCCGCGCAGCTGCTGTTACAATTTTTTGAGTCTATTTAACCCATAAAAAGTGTCACAATTTTAAAGGCCTGCATCTGCCTTTCTTTCTTTGGTTCAATACTGATAATTAGCACAATATTTACTACTCATGAATTTAACATCCAACAGTCCACATCCAGTATGCAAGTAGGTTGCTTAACTTTTTCTTAGTTTTAGATTACTGAAATGTCTCTCCCCACGAGCAACAATCAAAAGCAATGTGCAACTGCACAATAAAGCAATCCAGACTTCTAAAAATGCTATGTAGCTGCATTTATTCAAGCTGCAGTACATAACTTTAATAAAAAATATGTTTTCTCCATATTTGTTAAAGCTGTCAAAATGTTGTAGCAGTTTGTTATGAGACAGATAATCTGTGAAAACAATCAATCTCCTCCATCTGCTTCCTGAATTACTATTACTGGTTAAAGTAATGCACCGTTCTGACCAAAAACAACTAATCAGAACTAGTAGGAGGCTCTTAGCACGGTCAATTAACCTCATTCACTCACTGCTAAATGTGCTAATGGTGGAGAAACAACAATGGTGGAAAATCATTACAAGAAACTGTTTATCTGCCATCATTGGTAGCTATGCTAACTAAACTGAGCATTCACAGTTTCAATCTGCACAGCTCTGTGCTATGCTAGCTGCAGAATAGCACAAATCGAGGGGGAGGAAGGATGAGCAGCACCACATGAGATTGTGATTGACAGCACTAAAACTCTCCTGCCTCTGACTGGTTGTTTCTAGCACTGGGAGAAAGCAGAGGAAATAGATTTTTCACAGATTACCTCTCATACCATACTGTCACAACATAATGAGAGTTTTAACAAATATGTGAAAAAAAAATATTTATATAAAAGTGACATACTGCAGCTTTAATTTCACTCAGGAGAGGACGGGTCAGGAGGGATGTGGGTTAGAGCTGCCGCTGACTGACTCATATGTTGCTAAGTGGTAAAAGGTACAAGTTAAATATATGAATATGTTGGTAATTCTTTCCTTAATTCATTAAATGCTAGTGAAAAGGAGGCAAACAGTAGTCTGTAGCTAAGCTAATTATGCTAAATGGTTGGTAATCTCACACAGTCTACTCACCTCTCTCGGAGAAAAACTGGGTTATAAATTAACACTCTTGCCTTTTTCTCTCTCTCCCTCTCTTTTCTTTGAAAACCTGATTTTATAACTTTTCTTAGCAGCATAGTAACTGCCATAATTGTTCGTGTCTTCCACTGACGTCACTCTCAACCGCTCCAAGCAGGAACTAACCATTTAACGCAGATAGGGGGTGTTCAGGGCAAATAAGGATGTGTGTTATTGATCTGGGAGGGGGGACATTAAATTTTTACTGCTAAAAACAATCTTTGAAAATACAGTATGATTAATTTTGTAATTGACAGGGCCCTGATTTTTTATTTTATTTTTATTTCTATGAACAAAAAATAAATAAATTGTGGAGGGCCCCCTGTTTGTCAGGGCCCCTAGACGAAGCAAAACACAAGGATCACAATGTATAAGAAAACAGTTTATATATGTATTTCACAAACTCCAAGATGATTTATTGCGATTTTCATGCACAATCATTCTATTGATTTTACAAAGAATGTTAAAATTAAAAGGAAATATGCAGCAAACAGGAAGTTGTATGGACAGAAATACTTTCTTAATATCAGGGATATGAAGAAATGAAATGGCAAAAGTAGCTTCTGTCACTGTCGTCACTATGACTGTTGTCATTACGTGGTTTGACATGAGGGAGGGGCCTTATATGTCCCTCATGTCAAACCATGAGGGACATGGTTTGACATATCCCTCATGGTTTGAGGGACACTTTCAAACACACATATTTCATCACATTCACATTCTTCTCTCATATACATATATTCTTCCATATACACACATACATTCTCCACAAATTAAATCTGCAATATGTGAGATATAAAATATATGTACATGTGAACGGCAGTATGTTTTATGACTGCACTATTAAAATCATATTTTGGCAAACATGACATATTTGGCAAACATGACATAATAAACATTAACATTATCTAGCTAACAAGCTAATTTGTACAGCTGAGGATTAGATCTTTGTTTTAGGATTTTAAAGAAGTGTAAATCCACACTATTCCACAAATATTTCATGTGAGAGACGGAAGTTGACCATATGGCATGTTTCTATCTCTCTCTTACTGAACACACTGTTCTGTATTTTTTTCCACTCTCTGGTTTTAAAGACATAATCATCTCTGCGGACTGCAGAAACAGTGAAGCGGCTATGATTAGAGGCTGTTGTGGCTCTTTTCCGCCTCTGTGAGCCGGGGCAACGGGAGGAGAGCTGGCAGGAACCTTGGCTGACTGAATGGGGTCACAATGAAGGGCCACAAGTAGAGTCCCATGGCAAGTGAGATCAATGACGTCAGGTAACTCTGCAGACTCTGGAGCACAGGGAAACGTGCTAATGAGGCACCTATAACTACAACCAACTAAAAACCAAGGAAGACTGTTTTATTTGATCAAATATATTTAGCAGGAGATTTTCAGACACCTTTGAATACTGATTGAACTGTATGGAAGTAAATATTCTTTTTATATCTTTTCCTATACATTGTAAGAACAAGAACACATAACAGTGCTAGTTTTACAGGTAACAGGCAGGGAAGTTCTTTTATTGTTATGTCCTTTTTATTGTTGTACTGCAGTTTTTGGCCCCTGCGTCCAGGATAAATTTCTCCTATGGGAGACTAATAAATTATCTAAGTTAAGAATCAAAATTAAAATTAAGACAAAAATTCAAGTAATATTACTAATTACCTATTTATTTAACTTGCAAGTTAAATAAACATTAAGATAATTATTGTTTCCTTTTAATATTTTAAGGCAAATATAAACTGCACTCGGTCTTACAGTAATATCTCCCCACTATTATGCCTTAATCCTTCTTTTCAACCTGGGCTTATGGATAATGTCTTAGCTGGTCTGGAAAGTGTTTGTCAACCTGCAAGGATTTTTACATCCTTACAGGTTTTACATCAAACTGTGATCCATATACCAACTAAATGTTGATACGTGCCAGGAATAAACTTTCTGCTCTCTCCACAGTTTTGTGACATGCATACCGCCGTCCGTTTATGAGTTTCTTATCAATCCTGCTTCAAAACCTTTAGTGTCTAAATTTTCAAATCTGTCTCAGCACCCTGTGTCCATCCTTCACACTAGATTCATGTATGTATGTGTCCTTTATGTAAAAGTTATTTTCCAAGAGTGACTGGACTAGGACAACAGGAATGTTCCTGTTTTTAAAGCAAACACAGCCTGTATTGATAGCATAAGGCAGAGGCAGGACTTTAGACATTGGTGCTCCTCTCAATTCCAGTCAGATCCAAGGATGGTCTCTGGAAGCCCAGGACACCTCAGCATCTCCAGTCCTGAATGCTCAATCATTTCCCCTCTGCAGATAGTTAACCTTTGCAGTCAGCCAATTCTTCTAGTTCTGGTGGATTATCACTCTGCTGGTGGTGACATCATCAACATATCTGCTAATGTAACTTTTGACATAAACTCACAGTCTGCTCCTTCATATGATGCTGCACTGTAAAAAACAACAACATAGGTTTTACGGTAAAATCTTCCATTCTCCCTTTAAGGAAAAACATGTTTTTCTTTACAAATTTTTACTATTTGATCTCTCATTCAAGATAGATGGCATGAGACAGACTAAAAGCAGAAAGATTCTGGCCTAATACCAATGTCCAAAAATATCAGAAAAAATCCCAGAAAATTCAAAAACAAAAGAGCAGATTATTTAAAAAGCGAACAGCCCTTATTTAGTGTGTACATCACCATCAATTGTTAGATATGAGATTTATATCTTGTTATATTTCCATGTTCATGATGAGTCATTTCCTCATCAAAACATGTTTGCGACATCCTTGGATCTCCATGGCAGCCAAGTGACACAATAATTTGAAGATTGAACAAGTAGTTTTAAGAATTTAAATTCTGTTCTGATAAATGCACTCAAACTGAGAAAAGTTGTAAAATATTTAATATTTAAATTTTCTTATCTTAAAACCCATTAACTGTCACGGACCCAGTGACTTTAATGTAAATATTTTGGAGGTGACAGTCAAGAGGTTATAGAAAAATATTAAACATTATTACCTCTGATGCCAAGCTTTATACAAGCTTCACAGTTTTAACTTGCATGCATGAACATTTTGCACTCAAAGTAATTAAAATGAATCACTGAACCAAACTTGGAAAAAGTTACTTCTGCCATTAAGAATAACTTAAAGCATATGCAGTCTAAAGTAGACCTGAAATAATATTTGAAGCATCTAAATATATCCATGTAGTTGTTCCTACAGAAACATTAAAGTGTTGTGTCTGGGAAAATTAAATGTTCCATACCGCAAAAATGTCTAGATGCAGTGCATGTACATAAACAGTGTGGCTCAGAAATTACAGAAAAACATTTCTTTATCAGTTGGTTAAAGTTAGCTAACTTCAGTTAAAACCATGAAAGGGGCTCACCTGTGATGCAGAAATGTGTCCTTCTCCTCCTGAATGCACAAAAATAGCAGAAACTTGATTTGAAAGACTACCTGCATCCTGATAAAGACCAGGCCTACAAGGCTCTCAGCACCATTGCTAGCACCTGCTAGTTAGCAGCCTTAGCTAGTGCAGTGGGACTATACTGTGGTGAGTTCAGGACACCACAGTATCCTGAGCCACGCTCAACTACAGTAACAGAGTTAAAAGAGTCTTGCTACTGATGCTGTAGGATCAAGCAGAAATACAAACTAGACAATTCTTTGTTTACATGACAAACAGTAACTCAATTAACTGTAAACCCTGGTATTTAACACAGTAATAAAATGAAAAACTCTCCAGATTATTCTCAACTAAGAACATAACATTTAAAACCAAATGTGTGATTTGTGAAACTTCAATTAAAGTTGATTTCACCATTTTTATGCTTTTGGATAACACTAGTATTGATCTTTATTGAAGTTTCACAAATCAGATAAACCCCACACTTGGTTTTAAATATTCTGCTCTATGAGTTGAGAATAATCCAGTCCAGGTTTGAAGAGTCTAGGTGTTGTAGTTTTTAGCTAGAGTAAATTAAAGATGCTGACGGTAGTGAAAAATTAGGTAGAATCACCCTTTAGCCATTTCCCGAATTGGAACCACTTTGCCTTCGTCCAAGCAACAGGGCCTAACATACAGTTCTCTATATGACAAATCTATGGTCGACATAAAATTAAATAACCCCAAATACATAATTTAATCAAACCCTCTCATAAATGATGGTGGCGTCGGTGGGCCTGTCACGATAACAAATTTTGCTGGACGATTAATTGTCTAAAAAAATTATTGCGATAAACGATAATATTGTTTCAAGACCAGTTGACACTGATTTAATGGAAATGACTAATAATGCATGTGATTTCCTGCCATAGATAGATACACTTTATTTTCAAAAGAACACATAACACTGGAACTGATAAAGTAAATCAGTTCCAGTGTTAATGGATTCTCAGTCTCCATTAACAAAAAACGTACTTTAATAAAAACTAAACAACATAAAGCCAAAGTGGAAATAAATACTGCATTCATCCAAAAGAGTGCAGATTATGAAGTCTGTATACTATATTGCCCTTCAGTAATCACTAGATTTAAATAAAGACGGGCACATCCGACTACCTTATGCAGTACTACATGATTTTTTGCCCCTGTTTTCCACTTACGATAATCTTAGATCGTTGGCCGATCTAAGATTGTTGCTGGTGATTTCGTAACCGATCATCTTGCAGTGTGTGGTGTGTTATGGTAGATAGTCGTGGCCACTTCGATCTAAGGGGTTTTCCCTGACTGGGAGCTTAATGCAGCCTGCTGAATGTGATAGATAGCCAATCAGAAAGAGCGAAAGTAACGAGGGGAATCCCAAATAGCTGACAAGGCACAACCCAAAATCCAGCGGACATTGGAGATATGTGGAAACAACATTAATATTTATTCAACATTTCGTGCAAAGAATATACAAATGACAAGGGGAGGAGTTGGAGCCAAATTGCTACCGCAGTTGATAAACCCTGTAACTTTTCAGCTGTTCTTCGTTAACGTGACATAAATAGGTTACAATGATTTTCATTCAGTCAGGACTTTACGCTGACTCTAGCCACATGCATCACAGGTAGATTCTAGTAAAGCATTGATTAATGCCTGACTTTAAAATTATTAAAGTCAGGCATTATTTTGTGCCCATGTGGCTGGACTCCACACGGCACGATTGAACCCAATTAAACTGTTATACCTAGGATTTCTGTCGGCTGATGTGTGGTCTCTCAGGTTTTGAAAATGGGCCGACAATCGGCCGACAACTTGTGTAGTGTGCGCTGGACATTGCACAAAGGAAATGAGGAAGGGAGGGTCAGTGGAGAGCACCGGAGTTGAGCCTTTTTTCAATCAGTGTCATCAACAGAAAGAAAAAAGGCAGGAAGAGACGATAAAGCTGATAATTAAAATGAGGTCGATAGGTTTAATTTATCGTGCGATTAATTGATTTATCGTTTTTCGCGACAAATTCCTACAGCGTCGGCTGTAGAAATTTGCCTTGTAATTGGTGGGTCGCCCGTTCAATCCCTGGTCTACCTTTGAGATTTCAGTTTGATATATGAAAGGCATTATAAATTTAATTATTAAAAAACAAAAGAAACCAAAATATCACACCAGCTTTCTATTCGTTGTAAAATATTTTTGTTTATGGTTTTACATCATACATATAAACAAAAGCAAATTTTTTTATTTTGCTGAATTTTTTATTTTGGTCGATGCTATAAACAGAAAAATTGTTAAAACTTTGAGCTCGTTGTATTCTCTTCTCCCCGGGTCCAAGGTGCCATGTGCGTAAAAGTGAAAGCACACAGAGATAACAGTCAGCGCTCCACGTCACACATTTTCAGAGTTTATTCAGACAATCAAAAGCATAAAATCACATCAACAGCACATCACAACATCACAAACCTTAAAACCACAAAGCAGACATTAATTACCTGAGAGAAGTAGAAAAATAGGAAAAAGAATAAACAGCACGATTTCAATAGGCCTTCGCAGCGCTTAGCTGCTCGGGCCTAAAGATAGAAGAAAACGGCAAAAAAGCGTTTTTGGAGATTACTGTGCGGCTGCAATAGCAAATCTAACTTGTTGCTCTTAGTGGAGACGCTTTAACAAAAGGGGTGTTCTTGTTTTTTAACATATGCGGTGTATTCTCTCCTATAGCTGCAAAAAGTTTCAAATTACTAAAATGGGTTGTTTGAAGTAAATTTTATTACCTTCTGAGACCTGTTTGATCTCAGAACGGCGTTTCATTCTCTAGACAAGGGAGATCAAAGTTAATTTTAGACAGGATTTTCTCTCGTCAGTTTGAAACCTAGTCTCTCTCACAGTTCCTCGGTTTGAACAAAGATTATTTTTATTTACAGAGTTCAACCAAAAGTTATCTTATCACAGATCTAATTTTATTTCCCTGCCGAGCAATTCCTCCAAAGACAGATCTTTTGCCGTGAATTAAAAGAGACACAAAGACAAACAGAGCAGAGTGAGTCAGAATTCCTCTCCCGGCTGGTAGATCACAATGCCAACTTAAGAATTAACACAATTGTCTTCCTACACTCCTTAAAGCAGGAAGGTCAAAGTCAAATACACCGAGGGCCAAAAAAACAAATTTGCTACAAGAAAATTGGGTAACACT
>NW_015115167.1:61732-63071 GCF_001443285.1 Poecilia latipinna | reverse complement strand
TGGAGCGATCAGATAGCAGGTAAAGCAGCTCACAGCTACACTCACAAGGATTATTAGCATGACGGTCAGAAAGTTAAACAAATAACCCGCAAAAGTATTTAAGTCTTCGAGCTGCGGTGTAAGACACTGGTTCTGTTCTCGCTGTTGAACCGCTGCTACGCGCAACAGAAGGAGCGCCGCTTCCGCTCCACCTGGTAGTGAACTCTCACACCGAACCTCTGTTTGAAGCTGCAGCATCTAACTTAAAAATAAATAAATAAATTTTACATACGTATTAAAACTTTCGCTGTCCTAACATGAGACAGATCTCCTCTGATTATTTTTTCAGAGGAGATCTGAAAAAAATAATTGATCTCCTCTGCCTCCTCCCTGTTCTGCATAATTACTCCGCGCAGTCAGAAACAGCCACTCAGAACTAGCAGTAATCAGCTTGCCATGCTATCAGGAAGTTTTCATTAACTCAGGATTGTTTATTGTAATGGAACCTGTATTTGCCTTTGAATGTTAAGTTTTATACTTGAACTTTTTGGCAATGTTTTATTTTGGCTCTTTGCATTATTTAGCCTCTTCAGAGCCTTCATATGTTTTCAGTCTGTTAAAGATAGTATTACCGATAGCAGTACAATTTGCACAATGCCTGTTTTCTTTTGTTTTTTTTCTTGGAAAAAGTTATTAAAAACAAGTTTTTGTCTAAATTAAGGTGAATTCATGGTTCCTTTTTCCACATAATGTAACCGGTAGGGCTTACGATTAAAAAAATAATTATGTGATCGGTATCGGTGATCGGCCGTGATCGGCCCTCATGGGTGATGGGAATCGGAATCGGAAGGAAAAAACCTGATCGGCACGTCTCTAAATATAATGTAATATAATATAATACACATGTTTCATGGTCGAGTATGATCAGGTGTTATGTAACCATCATTGCTCACTTTAAATAATAAAAAGGCTTATTTTGCTGCTGATGAAATAAAACATTGTGGCTGGAGTAGCTAACTTTTAGACGAAGTCAGCAGTAAAATTTTGGATATGTGACTATTCCAGAATTAAAACGGCGTAACCAAAAAGATTTAGTTCTATATATGAAAGTAAATTGACAACAAGATGTTATAAAAACGAGCGATATTCATGGAAACATTCCCGACAGACAGTTTACCTCATTCATACGGAGTTTCCCGCTGCTACCTTTAAGCTCTCTGAGCTGTTCAGATGGGGGAGAGGGAGGAAGCGCTCTGCTAAATGCGCTGTGGTGCGTCTTCAAAATAAAGGCACGCGAGTGGAAAATTTTTAAATTCTTTGCAACTGCGGTGAAATTATTGGGGGGCATGAATGTGAGACT
>NW_015115167.1:54978-58506 GCF_001443285.1 Poecilia latipinna | reverse complement strand
TTAAAAAAAATATTATTATGTGATCGGTATCATGGGTGATCGGAATCGGCAGGAAAAAACCTGATTGGCACATCTCTACTTAATACTATTGTGGTCACTATCTTCCAAATAAAATCAAATGGCTTTTCAACGTGATTTATTGATATATTTTAATTACTGTAATTGAAATGTAAATAAGTGAGGTTATTTAGATAAATGTAATCAAATAAACATTAACTCCAGTTGACAAATTGATCACAGAAAGTGCGTTCAGGGAGGAAGGTCATTTAACTAAACAACTGAAAATCGTCTGATATCATGTGATGAAAGTAGAGACTAATGAAGCTTATGAGTCTTCCTTCAGATTTGATAGAGATTACGACTCTGCTCTTTCTTATGTTTCTGGGCTTTGTGTGTCTTTTTTTTAGATTAAGGCGGCAAGGAGATTAGAGGGTAGAGAACGATGGACATCTGCCCAGCTACTGCAGCAGATGCAGCTAACAGTGTGCGAAACGCATCCAGTTAGCAACATCCTTACTGCAATGTCAGGTTGCCAGGGTTGTTTTCAAGACAATCTTTTTTATTTTAATTCATTATCTGTGTCCTGGAACTCTCTACAAAGTTAAAAAAATGATTCATTTTGATTGTTCTTTTGGCATAAGATGTCAAATATTTATTACTTTATTGACGTGTTCTTTCTGTAATCTGAAGGGTCAGAGCTTGGTTTTATTTGAATACTGTTCTTGTTTTGTATAAAACTGTATCTTATGATAGTGTGTTAGGTTACGATGTCTTTCTCCTTTATTGCTGTATTTTCATGTTTTCTATTCAGTTTCACTGAATCTTGTTTTCTTATTTCCCTGCTCATCAACCAAGCTAAGCTAGTTTTGTTGCTTCAATTTTTACTATGCAACATAAATTTTATTGCTGCTTTCTCTGGAACTTTATTAGCATTTGAATCTCCATATCCAAATACTGGATATGCATGACCTTTTTCAGCATTCAAAGGAAGATTCATGCTAGTTGGGCCAGGCCAACCCATTTGTTGATCAATAAGACAGATGTCTATCTGTAGATATTACAGATATAGATATAGTAGATATTTTCAGATGCCAGAAAATAGTTATACCCTCCTCAATAATCAATAGTCTCATATTTAGTCTACGATGTGTGACAATAATCTGGTTTGGTTAGGAATAATTCTTACTTAATGCCAAGATAAAATAAAATAATAGCAAAATTAGGGTTTTTAATCAAAGCTAACAAGTCGGGTCACTGCTTGATTATCAGAATTTAATAGACAAACAGCTCTCAGTTTGTAAGTTATTGTTCTGTGACAATCTGGTGACTTGTGTTATAGAACAATGGGATTTGCTCACTGGCGTTCTCAAACAGCAAACACTCCACACATATAGCCTATCAATGTCCAAAGTCATTCATGAAGGACCCGCCAGGCCTGATAACACCATCTTTAGATTCAGGTATGTTGAACCAGAGAAAACATTAAGACAACCTGACGTTGGACATCATGTACCTGCAGAATAAACATCTCTCCAAATTATAAGACTTTATTAACAAAATACTTAAACTTCCAGTTTAACATACATAATACTGTTAATGTTTGTCTGAACCTACATGTTCTTTGTCAGACATGTAGGTTCAGACAAACATTAACCACCAGCATGACAGAATACTGAGACATGTAGGTTCAGACAAAGATAAAGGTATATAAATAATAAATAAATATAACTGCAACATAAACAGCATGGGCAAAATTCCAACATAACAGTTATTGAAAATGGTGTACCCCAATCCACAGGAATGTGCAACTGAGTAACATTTTCAGATGAAGTACTCTTTGACTTGGCAACAAATAAGAAAAAACTAACTCCGAATACCTCCGAATAATACCAGTAAAAAAGACAAAAGGGACAAAGAAGAATAAAACTGAAAGAACGAACTAATGAAATAAAAATGCAGTTCAGCTTTGATATTTAGAATATCTGTCAGACAGGGATGGGGGGAGAGGTTATGAGGAATTGTAAATAAGGCTAAATTAGCTATAAAGCCAACAAAGAACAGATTGTGGATTGGTTCAAATAACCAATTCACAATGCAAAATAAGATGGAGAGTACAACAGTATTTTCAAAATAAATTATATTTCAAAAATCATTTGTTAAATTAACAAATTAACAACCAAGATATATGACAAAACTGTGTTCAGGCAAGGAAGGCTGATGGACTGATGATGGACTGAAACTAGAGGTTCAGCAGTCGCATTGTCAGAAGTTTAGCGCTAGCAGCCGAGATAAACAAATAGTATCTCACCAGTTTCTAAGAAAAATACTGCCTTTACCTTTTATCCTGGTTAGTGAGAGGAGAAAGCGAAGAAATACAGACAAAACAGAGCAACCTCAGGCTATCAGACAACCAATACTCCAAGCACAGCCTAGGGTTAGCGATAGGCCTGTTATGGCCCGATTAAGGCAAGTATAAAAATTAGATGGCTGGATGGATAAAAGGTTTAGAAGATCATTAACATTCATGCCATCAAAGTATAACGGAAATGTACTTGGTATAACATAGAATAATATATAACATGAAATTATGGACTATATAATTTTTCCTAGAAATAAAAATTTTTTTTCACTTATTTTTCATATTTTACTTTTAAAAAGTGACCAAAATGAAATAAATCCTGCCAAAATTGTTGTGCTTTACTTATTTTCCTTAATTTCCTTAATTTATACAAAGATGTATTTTTCTCTCACCAATGGCAGAGCTTGTGGTAGAGATTACCTTGTTGTCTGTTGTAAGAAGACTGAGTATAATCTGGTCTTGGTGAAGTCAAAATCAAGAACAAGTGCAAATGGATCACATGTCCACCTCATGGCACAGGACTGTTCTGAAAGGCCACTGAAGGAAAGCCAGTGATGGAAGGAAACAGAAATTTCACTGATGGTGCAAGCTTCACCAGTGGGAGGATTATACTGAAGGGCTCAAGTCAAACTACAATATTACCCCTCTTTTACATGAATCCACACAGAGGAATAATAATAACAATTATCATAATTGGATGATATAACAGTACATGTATAAAAAAATAAACATACTTGCCCACTTCAATTTCAGGGTCATAAATACATTCTCAAGTTAAAGAGCATAAATACTGAGTTGTATTGGAACTACTATTTAGGTGAAGGATCAGTCCACTTTATATATTGCTGGTGTGTTTGTGCATTTGCTGCAGCCTTCCACTCTGCTTTCCTTTCTGACCTTCTGTGACCTGGAATCCAATCAGATTAGTGCAAAGACCAGAGGCCCTGCCTGATATGTGAGCTGCAGCTCACCATGTGCTTGAGTGCCAGATGTTCACTGTGGCATCATCATTGTGCTTAAACTGTCCCACAGTTTCCTCTCTCTCTCTCTCTCTCTCTATATATATATATATATATATATATATATATATATATATATATATACTTTTTTTTTTTTTTTTATGCTAAAAAAAAATAATAAAAAGAAAAAAACAGGGATAAAAACACCCT
>NW_015115167.1:47750-48720 GCF_001443285.1 Poecilia latipinna | reverse complement strand
ATATATATATATATATATATATATATATATATATACTTTTTTTTTTTTTGCTATGCTATAATACAATAATAACAGGAATAAGACAGGGATAAGAACACCCTTGTCAAGTCTACAGTGAACCCTTGGCAGCTTAGATAGGGGTTTTTTTGTCAGAGGCCGGCTGCACATAACACACTGAAAGCTTTCTCAAGCACTGGTTATTGGATATGCTTGATGACATATCATTCTGGGTTATGTAAGATGCAAGTTAGTCATATTCTAACTGCTTGGCTCAGTTTCCATGAGATGAGATTAGTTCAGTGGTGAATCTGCAGCTTCTGACTCAGTCTGAGCTGATATTTGCTCTCTGGTCCTATGGTAATCTGAAAAGCTGCATCTCAGGACATGCAAATTGAGTCGCCTCCTGACAACCCTATCTGTCTTATTAAGTCTCCTAATCTCCCAACAGGGATGTTTAATGTCACTCTTTTAGCATATGCAGAACATACAATATTATGAACTGATTTTTTCCCCGTACAAAATCTTTGAAATTTAAAACTATTTGACATTGAGCGTTCAGCAAGGGCACAAACATTTAAAATAGCTACTTTGAAAACATATTGTTACCTTTGGTGATAACAGAAGATACATTAGCTGATTAATCTCGACTCGGGTGTGTCTAATGTAACTGCGGTTAGCTGAAATGGGAAATAGAACTTCAGAGGAAATTGTCAACCCAATTTCAACCCAAACTGCTCAAATTTACACGCCACTTCATACTTTTACCCACATTTTGCCAGTAGTACTAATTTCCCCCCCTGGTCCAGACGCTCTGTAGGAACCAAAGCATTGAGCAAGGGTCTGGTTTTTACCAGGGTAGTAGTCCCCTAAGGTACATCAAGTATTCAGTAAACACAAAGCATACTAATGCTTTGTATGGATCCAAGCAGTGGTGGAGAAAGTACTCAAAAAATGTACTTAAGTAAAAGTA
>NW_015115167.1:39329-42728 GCF_001443285.1 Poecilia latipinna | reverse complement strand
TGTACTTAAGTACAGTAACGAAGTACTTGTACTTCGTTACTTCCCACCACTGGATCCAAGTATGGATCAATTGCAATGTATGTGTGGATTGAAATTACGTTTTTGTACCTTGAGACATTTGTTGTGAATTGGTGCCACATCAGTTAATTGAATTGAATTGTACTCTACTTACCACCTCACTGACTCTGCAGTTTACAGATCTCCTTCCAGAAGCCCAACTTCATTGCAGTTCCCTTTACAACCTGTCCAGATCAGTGGCATAGTCCATGGAAGATGACATCAGCAACTCTCTTGTTGCTTTATCATCTATCAGTCTTCATCTTTCTTGGATTCTTTTGAGGTTAAAACAGATGGTTCTCTTCACCCATACTTTGGGTTGGCACTCTGGGTATTTGAATGCTCGATCTACTCCACACTGAATGTGAAACATTGGCCCTCTGTGTATTGCAAAGTGTGGGTACACTAATGGTCCTATCTACACTGGTTTTGTTGGGAAACATTTGAGGAACTAGTCAGGCCACAGGAGGAGCACCACATCATGCAGGATGTCCAGCGATAATTTGGATGTTTCTGGAAAATCAGTTTCTGGCTAAGAAATTGTAACAAGAAATTGTCTTAGGAACGAGAAAGTGTGCAAGCACCTCCCGTTGGGACTATGACATGCACACATGCCTCTGGATTATGGCATTACTCCAGATGATATTCTGATATTCTGTGAATCACAGTCAGTCCTTGAAACACTAAACCAAAGTTGCTGAAGACTTTGTGCAAGGAGACACAAAGTGTTGCAAATAGTTCAGTATCTATGCCTAAATGGCAGGCATAGATACTGATGATGCTTGGCACACAATCAAACAATCTTTGGGCAAACTGTGGTCTACTCATGCTGAGCAACTGGACAAAACGACTGAATGACATCATGACAAGAGCAACCTGTTCAAGCGCTAGTGAAGCTGTTTAATGTATCTATGAGACATCTGATATGTCTGCTGAAGTCAATTCATTGTTTTGAAGGGCTGTTTAATGCTTTTCATTCCAATTCTGGTGTTGTAACCTATCATTCCACTAGCCTTTCCACCCCTGGCAGCTCCTTGGAATACATGTTCAGTGGCATGCTTGTGTACCTAATTAAATCAAAACTGAACTTAACTCATTTCTGAGTGTCATAACAATGCCAGATGTTCACTGAAAACTGAGGCATAATCACAAAGTTTCTCTCATATAAAATGTTTACTGCAGAGAAGTACTGAGGTAAAGGCAACACCAAAGAAAGGACGGCCGACATCTCATCTTGTGATACAAGGAAAGACATTAACTTAACATGTTTGTAATCTTTTATTATATTAACCTTCATCTAAATAGCTGGTGCAAGTTGTCAATAGATCTATGTGTCAAAGAGATGAAATGTGTCACTGATCACCATAAATTCAATAAAAATAGACATTGTAGGAAGTATTTGATAATAACAATACTAAGGTGCATTTTGCTGAAAATATATTATCACAAATTTGTTTTCATAATGGAACAGAATAATGGGAAGACTAGTGCAAATGTATTTGTGGAGAAATGGGTGGACGTTAAACTGAAACATATTTTGAACAGTAGGAGGTGTGATGAAGCTGCGGAGAAATAGACATCGGAAATGATATGCCATGCTAATTAAACTTCTGTCTTTAAAGACAATAAGAACAAAGAATGTTGGAAGTCTCTTGTCCCTGAAACAACGAAAGTGAGCATCCCCTTACAGATGAAGAGCTGGCTTTCAGTCCTCTGATGGTCACACAGTGGAGAGGCTGACAAAAACATGAGAAAGTGTGAAGCAGAACTCATCCATTCTGCTGCTCTGGCTTCTTGGGGAACAGTACTGATGCTCTCTTATATTCTCTAAGCTAGTTTCTCTTGTCCACATTCTTAACAGTCACTGGTCCTGCTGCTACACGTCCATGGCAGATCTGTCTCTCATCTGTGAGCTGCATGGCTCCCACAGCTGGATTTTTGCTTGGTTTCAGTTTGGTTTTAAAAGTGAAAACCTGCAAGCCCAACTGCATTCTATAGAGTTTCTTCAATGGCCCAACAGTATAAATATGAATTTATGCAAGAAAAGAAGAGTAATGAAGCAGAGAGGGTCCATTGTGCTCATCATGCTGCAGGCTGAATGAAAGACAGAGAGAGGGGAAAAGGATTAGAACACATTGGAATGATGTGAGTCAACTTTACACTGTACACAGTAAAAATGCCAGTGTTGAATTAACACCCAAAAGTGTGTATATGTGTTTAAATCACCTGATGTTAAAGTAACACTTTTGAAAGTGTTAAAAGAATGACACACATTTTCTTGTTGTTAAATTAACACCGGACACTGTTAATA
Organism: Poecilia latipinna; assembly: GCF_001443285.1. NCBI lineage: Eukaryota > Metazoa > Chordata > Actinopteri > Cyprinodontiformes > Poeciliidae > Poecilia > Poecilia latipinna. The sequence goes on along the minus strand of NW_015115167.1, from coordinate 40,360 downwards.
TTAAACAATACCGAGTGTCATAATAACATTACAGGGGTGTTGGTGTTAAAATACAATGTTAAAAGTAACATCAGTGTAGTGTTGATCACAAAACATAAGTGTCCATATCAACCAAATCCAGTGGAAAAATATTCAAAACAATACACAGAAATGGAAAGTTTAACTTTTATTAAACCCATTGTCCGTTGTTAACAAAAAAAAAAAAAAAAAAAAAAGGGTGTCGATCTTTTAACACTTTCAAACATGTTACTTTGACACCAGCTGACTTGGACACATATACACACTTTTAGGTGTTAATTCAACACTGGCATTTTTACTGTGTATCTACATTTATGACAAATAAACACTGTGATAGGATCCTGGGTTGTTTTGAAGTTTATTATTCTTTGTTCCTTAGTCTCTTTCTTTCTATGCTCCTACTTCTGTTTTACTTTAGTTCTGTCCTTTGTGATTCATGTTTATTTCTTGTGTGTAGTTATATTTTGTTACTGTAGTTTAATTTATGTCTAGTTATTCTTTAGTTTTAGATTTATTTCTTGTTCGCTGTGTACTCTCCCTCCTGTGGTACTCTCTCTCTGTCTCTTCCTTGTCTCTCTCTCCTCGGCCTGCCTTCTACTCTCTCCCTTCACACCTGGAACTTGTTTCTAATCAGTCATCTGTTCCTTCTTAAGTAATCAACCTCCCCAGCAGGGGCGCAGTATAGGGAAGTGATGACAATTCTAGGGGCTCTGACCTACAGGGGGCCCTCCACAATTTAATTACTTATTTTTTGTTCATAGAAATAAAAAAAAAAAAAACGGGGCCCTGTCAATTACAAAATTAATCATATTGTATTTTCAAAGATTGTTTTTAGCAGTAAAAATTTAATATTCCCACTCACAGATCAAAAAACACACATCCATATTTGCCCTGAACCCCCCTATCTGCGTTAAATGGTTCGTTCCTGTTTGGAGAGCTTGAGAGTGATGTCAGTGGAAGACATGAACGATTGTGGCAGTTATTATGCTGCTAAGAAAAGTTATAAAGTCAGG
>NW_015115167.1:30479-34799 GCF_001443285.1 Poecilia latipinna | reverse complement strand
CTTTTTATGGGTCAAATAGACTCAAAAAATTGTAACAGCAGCTGCGCGGGGGAGGGGGGGCCCAAACAAATTTTTTGTCAAGGGGCCCACGATTCCTGGTTGCACCCCTGCTCCCCAGTATATGTAAAACTCATTCTCAGTTCCTCCTTGCTGGTTCTTCCTATCAAACCTTGTCCAATCCTATTACCTTCTTGTTGTTCCTTTTATTTTTGTTCTACTCTGGCTCCCTGCATCCTTCATGGTATTTGTTCTAAATTTTTGTATGTTCTTTCTTTATTTAACATTCAAAATTAACTCAAAGTCTCAGTCTGCTGCATTTGGGTCCAAAACCAACACACATCATGACACACAGTCATAAAATAAGTCTTAACGTGTTAAATTACGTAAACTTGCAGTGTGCAACTTTTGTAAAAAAAATACTTTTTTTCTTTTTTTTTTTTTTTTTACATATTTGTTAAAACTGTCACCCTGTGGTGACAGCTTGAAACAGATAATCTGTGAAAAAAATTTGTTCTGCCTTCTCTCTGTGCTCTATCATTTACAGAACTACATAAATCAGTTAGAACCAACCAATCAGAGCCAGGAGGAGGGTGTTAGCACTGTCAATCACTCTCATGTTGGAGGAAGAACTTGGAGGAGAAGAACTTCCTCCAACAGGAAGTTCTTCTTCCTTGTCTGTAGTTAAATAGAGCAGTGAAAAGGCACTGACTCCCTTGAACAAAATGCCTCATCCTACAGGCTGTGATTTTAATTTACAAAAATCTATTTTCTCGATTCCTAAGTTCCAACCTGTTTTTTAAAGAACATCAATAAACATTCTTTAAATCATTTAACTCAAGTCATATGAATTAACCGAAAGGATGTAATAATGTTTTAAATGTCAATGACTTAATAAAAATAACTCACATTTATTACATCTTAATTTTAATTTTAAGTAAAAAATGTTTCATATTAAAAAATAGGAAACAATACAGGCATAATGTTTTCTTCTAATTTGCAGTCAAATAATTGTGTTCAGGAGCTGTTGTGTTTTTTAGGACATAACTTGTGCATTTAAAAGCTGCAGTTATGTTTGAACACTCCTCTCAAACACGCTTATTATAATTACTGCCCAATTTCTGTATTTATTTATCCAATATTCATATTGATCAGTCTTAAATTTGAGGGATGCTATAATGTTCACCTAATGTTAATAAGGAAAAAGGGAGAGAAAACAAATAGAACTGCAAAATTATCTGTGGGTCGTTCTAAATTTAAAACATGTTTATTATTTTAGATTATCTAAATACTATGTAGTCAAATGTATGCAGAATACATTTGTGTAGACTGTGTTTAATAATTTCATTGTCTAATGAAATGCTTACTTTAATGTCTCCTATGAATCTATTAAAAGTGATGCATCATTGTATTCTCTCTAATTTATTTTTTACAGTTCAGCATCATGGATTTATTTAGAAAAACTTTTCTGATGGAGTTAATCAGATATTGATCATAAAGTTATTAGGAGTGTCTGTGCAGGTGAGTTTCCTCTTAGTGTCATCTGCTTTGTAAAAAGAAGCCGCTTCAATTCAATTCAAAAATACTTTATGAATCCTAGAGTGAAATTAAATGTTGTTAGAACTCATGTTATCCAGCTTTCTTCAAAATGTTGTTGTGGATGCTGATGACTTTGGGCCGGGATGGTGTCAGGAAAAAGAGCAAAATCTCCATCACTTGTTTTGTCAGTGAAGCGTGATCTGCCAGTTTCTACTAAATAATGACAAGCCTCCTGATTAAAATAGCAGACAGATTTCAACTTGTCTGCTACAATGAATAATTGACAATTTATTAATTATTACTCAATTATTAATTGGGAAATTATTAATTCTTTATAAACTAGGAAAATGAGAAAAAAACTAGAATAAAGTATCTTTCTGGAATGAGTTAATTCTCATGAGGAACACTGATTATTAACAGCATGGTTCACAATCAACACTCTAAATGGGCAGTGTGGGTTCATCACAGGGCAACTTAAAAACGCAGTACAGCAAACCTGCAGGCACATAGCCATACCTAGTAGCAAATTAGACTGGCTACTTGAGCTAAAATGCAGAGTCCTGAATGATGGGGAAGCTAGAGTCCCTGGCAGAAACCACACATGCATGCAGAGACGGGCCCTGGCTAGGATCTTCTTGTTACCAGGCAACTGGTCAAATATCTGCATTATCAGAGGAATTCTTCATTCTTGTCTAAGTTTAGCAAAGGAAAAGCTGCGTTTTGGAAAGAGAATTGGCATAGTTTGAACTTTGGCTGACAAAGTCCAGCAGATATTCAGGTACTACTACACATGACAGAATGGATGTTGGCTGGTATGAAATGAAGGGAAATTATTTCAAGATTTCACACTCCTAAAATATTACTAGAAAAATTTGATACAACAAATCCGTACTTTGAAAAGTAAGATTTTGTAATGAGTGGGAGCTTAATAAACCTATGTGCTTAACTAAGATAGATGACAGACGTCGATGTGTCAGTAGCAGGAATGTCATCCAGACACTCCCTGACTCATCCATGTATTGTATAAAACACATGACTTGATCATAATTCCTCTTATGTTTCAGATGAAGTGTCCCAGAGAGCACATCAAAGCATTGCCTTATAATTTCAGACAGACAGTTAAGGTAAATGTTTATACTCATCCATAGACACACACACACACACACACACACACGTTTGTCTGGCTATCTTTGTGGGGACTTTCCATTGACTTCCATTCATTTCTACAGCCTAAACCTTACCTTTACCCTTTTCCTAACCCTAACCATCACATACCTAACCCTAGCCCTAACCAAAACTCAATTCATACCTTAGCCCTAAATCTGACCCCTGACCCAAAAACAGGGTTTCCCCTTGTGGGGACCAGGCTCCGGTCCCCACGAGGAGCAATTGGTCCCCACAACGTAGTACATGTCAGGAAAATTGTCCCCACAAGGTATTATAAAGAAACGCACATGCGCACACACACGCGCACACACACGCGCACACACACACACACACACACACACACACACACACACACACACACAGAGGACTGAAGCAGCTGCCAAGTGAGATTCAACACAGCAACTAAACACAGCGTGGCTGCTGTCAGTCTGATTGTGTCTCTCTGTGCAACATTTATCCCCTTCCAAGACTATAAAACCTTCACTAACGCATTATGGTAAAAGTTTTTTTCAATGATATTCATAGATCCAGTGTCTAACTATAATAATGCTATAAAAACACTCATCAAGGTCTTTTAATTACAATGAAATTAAATGATAACTTTGTCTTTGATATTAAAGTTTTAATTTTGATTGTGTTAAAATTAAAAAAGAAGGATTTTTTGAAAAAAATAAAAAATAAAAGGAAAATACCCCGTTACTTGATTGGTTTTAAACAAAATTATTCTCGAAAGTACATATTTGGTCGTGCTGATTTTGTTCAAATTGAAAGTAGCAAATGCACAATTCTTGAACATTGCAATGTGACTTTCTGTTAATTAAATAATGCTTAACAGGCTGAGTTATTAAGCTGATGTATTAAAATCTGCTTTTTTTCATGTCTCTGATCATTCATTTTGTGTTGCAGTTATAAATTATAGATATTTCTGAAATAATCTACATTTCGGTGTTCCTTAGGGGTCTATTTTGGGGCCCTTATTATGGTTTACATGCTCCCTGCTCAACACATTCTGAGCACATTTAAATATGCTCCTCACTATGCAGATGACATTCATTTATGCATTTCTTTTAAGCCTCATGAAGTATTGAAACTGTGGGGCTGCATGTGCTTAGATTGTGTAAAGAGCTGAATGGCATACTTTTTCTCCAACTTAATAAAAAATATTTTTGTCTTTTTGCTTCAGAAAAACTTACACCTTTAATAATGGGACTGTGGTTTTGCTTTATGGTCATGTTCAGTCTCTGGTTCCAGGCACAAAACAACAACATCTGCATTTTAATGACATATCTGAGTGGTGAAATGAACACTTCGGCTTTTCTCATTCACTTTTGACAATTTGATCAGATTTGAATATTATTGGTCCTAAGATGCATTAAGTTGTTTTTTACACAATCAAACTTCCCTGAGCAGAAAACATTGAGCTGATCAAATCAAAAGCCTACAGTGAGGCAGACATCTTTACATGTTTTTCTGCTGTTAAGATGAGAACTAAATTAAGGTCAAAGTTAGGGATGAATCATTAGTCACAGGCAAGTGCAGGGAGGGGGGGGGGAGTTCTTGAGCACCTGCCCCTTTTGCTCCTTGTCCCCAAGTGCCCTTTTGGTCATTTTTTTTTTT
>NW_015115167.1:25898-26877 GCF_001443285.1 Poecilia latipinna | reverse complement strand
TTACCTTTGACCTTTTGCCCGTGACGCATGACACAATTGCCTCTCGCACAGTGAGATAAACCGGCTAACTGGAGCTCAACGTAGCGAATGTTCCAGATTACAGAACAGTTTTTGGTGAATTAAAAAAAACAAAAAACGTTTTTGACTTATAAAGTGGAGTAGACTTGCTACTTGTCAGATGACGGAAAACGTTGAAGTATAGTTTCTGCTTCAGCCCTCTCAGACTTTAGTCAAAACGCCGTTTGACAAGGACTCTAACCTCTAGAACTTTAGCAATTTTAAAATTCACTTACGTTTCTGTCGTTATCGTAAAATTCACTTACGTTTCTGTCGTTATCGTTTTAGTTGAAATGCCGTCAACTGGGACTCTAAACCCGTAGGACTTTAGATAAACGTCGTTTAACTTGGGACGTTTTCCGCGGGGGCTCTACATGATTAAAACGTAGACAGTGAGAAAGAGAAATAAAAAGAAATTAATAAATGGATAAAAAGTAAAGATAAAAACATTAAAAACATCAAAGACATCAAAACCCGCACTCTAATCCTAATTTAGCCATAGCAACTCTAAACAGGTGGGTTTTAAGTTGAGATTTAAAGGCGCCCAGTGTTTCAGCTGTTTTACAGTTTTCTGGAAGTTTGTTCCAAATCTGTGGTGCATAGAAACTGAATGGTGCTTCTCCTCGTTTGGTTCTGGTTCTGGGGATGCAGAGCAGACCAGAACCAGAAGATCTGAGGGGTCTAGACTGTTGGAACACCAAAAGCAGATGTTTAATGTATTGTGGTGCTAAACCGTTCAGTGATTTATAAACTAACAACAGTATTTTAAAGTCTATTCTTTGAGCTACAGGGAGCCAGTGAAGGGACTTTAAAACTGGTGTTATGTGCTCCATCTTCCTGGTTTTAGTGAGAACACAAGCAGCGTTCTGGATCAGCTGCAGCTGTTTGATTGATTTATTAGTCAGATTTGTGAAGACGCTGT
>NW_015115167.1:16940-23359 GCF_001443285.1 Poecilia latipinna | reverse complement strand
GTCTATTATAACGTAGACAGCGAGAAAGAGAAATATAAATAAATTAATAAATAAAAAGTAAAGATAAAAACATTAAAAACATTGAAGACATCAAACCCACACTCTAACCCTAATTTAGCCATAAGCAACTCTAAACAGGTGGGTTTTAAGTTGGGATTTAAAGGCACACAGTGTTTCGGCTGTTTTACAGTTTTCTGGAAGTTTGTTCCAAATCTGTGGTGCATAGAACCTGTATGGTGCTTCTCCTCGTTTGGTTCTGGTTCTGGGGATGTAGAGCAGACCAGAACCAGAAGATCTGAGGGGTCTAGACGGTTGGTACAGCAATAACAGATCTTTAAGGAATTGTGGTGCTAAACCGTTCAGTGATTTATAAACTAACAACAATATTTTAAAGTCTATCCTCTGAGCTACAGGGAGCCAGTGTAGGGACTTTAAAACTGGTGTTATGTGCTCTATCTTCCTGGTTTTAGTGGGAAGGCGAGCAGCAGCGTTCTGGATCAGCTGCAGCTGTTTGATTGATTTATTAGTCAGACCTGTGAAGACGCTGTTGCAGTAATCAATGCGGCTGAAGATAAATGCATGGATGAGTTTCTCTAGATCGCGCTGAGACATTAGTCCTCTAATCCTGGAGATGTTCTTCAGGTGATAGAAGGCCGACTTTGTGACTGTCTTTATGTGGCTCTGAAGGTTCAGGTCAGAGTCCATCACTACTCCCAGGTTTCGGGCTGATCGCTGTTTCTCAGTTGTAATAACTGAAGCTGTGCATTGATTCTAGTTCACACCTCTTTAGGTCCAAAGATAATAACTTCAATTTTGTTTCTGTTCAGCTGGAGAAAGTTTTGGCACATCCACACATTTATCTGATCTAGTGATTGGATGGGTTCAGAGTCACCTGGTGACATCGTGATGTAAAGCTGTACATCATCCGCATAGTTATGGTAGCTGATCTTATTTCCTGTTATAACCTGAGCCAGTGGGAGCATATAAATATTGAATAAGAGGGGTTTTGGACATCGCCCGTCCAAAACCTATCATCTCCATAATTGATATATGTCTTCTAATTTCCTTTGCTGCATAATGTACATTGCATTTATTCTAGCGTTAGGTAAATGTATCTTGAAGGAGAATAGCACTTAAATAATAGTCCAACAAAGATATTAATTTAGACTTAAAAATAACACACCCTGAATTACCATGATAAATATAATGTATGTAATAAAAGCGTGTCATTAATGAAGGGGAAAAAACTCAATCCAGACTTTAAGTTTAGGGTCTGGTTCGCGGAGTATGAAGTTAAATTTTTTTCCCCAATTATTCAATGGAAAATAAAATTGTAATCAAAACTTTTGGAATTGTAATAATTCCTTTTTTAAAACAAAACATTTTGTTTAAAAAACTGTTTTTTAATTAAATAACTCATTTTTGTCTCGTGAACTTAAAAAGTTATTTGCCAAACATAAACTTTTATTGCACACATCAGAAATCTTTTCTTGCGATTTTAGGCCCTGCCGACGATGTCATGTGAGAATCACAAGCAAAACTTTGAGTCACAAACAAAAACTTAGAATAGCAAGAAAATATTTATGACATGCGCAAATAAGTTTGGTTTGCAGAGAAAAAAAATCACTTCATAAGACAAAAATGTGTTTTTAATTAAAAAAAAAGTTTTTTAAGCAAAACTCAGTAGGCTTTTCTCGGTGACATGGATTAACAATTAAATATTTGCTTTTGTTTTTTTCTTTTTTCTGCAGTTCCACGTTAAAGTTTGATGCAGCTCTGCTTTCTTGAATGGACCATCTTCATCTCCACTGCAAGTATAGCAACCAGGCAGCTCTTTTCATAGATTACAGTCCACTAAAAGGTTGCATTGTGCCCCTTGTTTATATTTTTAATAGTGTAATTCTGTAAAGGCAAAATATGTATGTCTGGTGGTCTAGCTCTGATTTACATATCTTGCTAAATTGCAGGTTTGAATATTGAAATACGTTCCTATAACAAAATAGACCTGCAGAAAGAAATTACATATGCATAGCTGTATGCTCTATATAGAGATTTTCCTTAGCTTTGATTGTATATCTCACAATTTTGTAACTTATCATTGTTTGTTAAACTCTGAAAGCTGAGAGGCTTTGTTAATATTCTGTCCTAGAATGTAGTTAGATGTGCCCTTTTTTTTTGAGTACCTGCCCCTTTAGTGGTCTCTGCACGGCCCTGATTAGTCATGCCTTCAGGTGTGTTACCTACAGGAACACTGTTAGGGAAAATGATGTTTGGAGCTATTCTTATATATTTCCAAATACTTCATTTCCTATTGAGCAATTCAACTGAAGGGAACATTCAGTGCAGTTTGATGGGTTTCTTAAGCTACTGATTACAATCAATACAGGTAAATGTTCCTGAAATAGTAATTAGTTGTGTTTGCAGTCTGGTTTTGTCATTTATCTTATTTGTCCAAATAGTTGAATCTTAATATATTTATTATCAGTTTTCCAGCATGTCTGGTTTTTTTGGATAAAATAAAACAAAAGAAACATCCTCTTTCTACATCTTGACTTTTACAGCCAATACAAAGTCTGTAAGAACACAGAAATGTGTTCTCTCCTCCAGGAATGTAAATCTCTTTCTGTTTTTGCATTCTGATTGGGAGTTGTTGAAGCTATTTTCTGACACAACATCTAAGCCCAAACCTTTTTTTCTTGAATGCCTTCAGACAACTTTTATATATAAATACTGCATTTGGATGGCTCTATGAGAATGTGATGTGTTCTACATTTGAGTTCTTCTGAAGCATGAAACATCATGGACAGAACAAACTTTCTTCTTGCCGCCTCGGTAAAAGAACAAACTTTTCTGTTGGAGCAGAAAATTGTCCTGTTCATTAAATTAGAAAATATTTATTTCAGCTAATAAATGACACATGATTCTAGTGACTAGATATGTACATCCACAACACCACATCAGAATTGAATGTTGAATATAGTTAACTTGACATAATAGTAGTTACTTAATCATGAAAGTTGACATTAAGAATGAAGAAATTAAAAGTAAGCGATAAAAATAGCAGTCCAAAGAAGGCTGGTATTTTACCTCAGAAGCAGGTCAGCTGTCAGGAACAAACACTCATATGTAATGACATCCATCTGTACAACTATTGCCACTTAAAGTACAGTGAAATGGGGATGATAGATGGCAAAGGCTATTGGGCTAACATCAGCACGCTGAAACTGAGAAAATGTTGAGTTCAGCTTGATCAGACAGTGAGCAGACTGTCCTATATGTTTCCACCAGATCATTTTGTTAATCTGTCAACTAAAAACTCTGAATCAGGACCTCTGGGACTCTGTCTGTGAAGCTAATGCTAATGTTAGCATAAAACGTGCTCTAGTCTTGTGGAGAATGTGTCATTTGAGCCTGCAAGTCCACTCAGTGCTTTTTATTCAGCCTTAGCATTCTAGTCAGTCAGCAGTTATTTCTAAATTCACTTGAGCCTTTGCGTTCTTAAAATACCAGGACTAGTTGACAACTTAGGTGAAGCTATTAATTTTTACAGAGATAAATGATTCACCATGTTACCCTGACTGACGTGGATCTTCATGGAGACAGACAACTTGCTCTCCAGATGTTTGGCAGCGGTAGCAGCGGCTCACTAAGCAGAGCAGGGTACAATGATAATGGATTAAAGAGGAGAGATAAAAATGTGAGAGGTACTTTGAAGCACACAGCAGCCCATCTCTCCTGCACTGTATCCACCCAGCACTTTTGTGACAATCAGATGACGTTGCAGAAAAGTAACAGTTCCTGTATTTTTTGAGCAGAATCTTCCATGATTGCTCACTGTGTCAGAGGTTATTTTCAGGGGACCTGCAAGCTGAAATAACCCTTCTGTTTTGCCAGTTGATCTGATGACGAATGCTTCTAAATCACCATTCAGAGGAAAAACTACTGAAGACACTCCTCCTGACCAATCAAAACAGTCACAGAGGAAGTTTACCTGTTTTTCATTCAGGTTGTGCTACTGGCTGTCCTCATGAAGCGTGTCGGAGGGCGGTGGTAATAACAAAAAGATGAAGCTTAAAATCACTATGCTGGAGGCATAAAAGTAATAAGAGTACATTTCAATGTGGAACAACTCAACAATAAAAACATTTAAATATCGCTAAAAATAACTCTCTAAACAGCTGTATTTAACTCTCATCCATCCACATGCTTTCCATCTTAACTCCAATCTTACATGACATTTTGGAAATAAGTGATATTACTGACCTGACCAAACATTGTACGCCAAGGTACGCCCATTATAATATATTACAATGTTAATGCGCCCTTCTATACGGTACGGTACGGAGCCCTTCTTTTCATTTGTTTTATCTTCAACATCCATGTAGATCTGTGATGTTTTTTGTTAATGTTCGGTTTTGTATAAGTACCATAATTTGAACTTTAGTCGCAGTGTTTTGTGTTTTGGTTTAATTGCATAAATATTGTCAGCAGTCTGGCTGCATTAATCTGCCCCATTCAGTTTGTGGAACATGCAGCAGAAGAATATCATCTGCACCAGCTTTTCCTTTTCTGGGCTTTACAGACATGCTGCAGAGCATCAGAACATAACGGTGTGTTGGTGCACTGGAATCACTCAGTAATTATGCAGCTCAAAATATGCACTGCTGTAGGATATTTATAATCTGTATTTTAATATGTTTACTTTATATTCTCTAAATGTTAGAAATATTTGCCTTCTATAACTGTATTTATGCCTTTCATTTTTATGTATTTGCGTCCCAGTTTGCACCTGTTTTTCAAACATTCTCAATGTAGATGCAAAACAGCAACGCAATCTGGTTAGGTTTAATAAATTGTGGATGGTAAGTTATTATATTTGCACCCCCCTCTCCCACTGTTTTGAACGTTTTGCTTTATTGTGCCTATTCTCTTTAGTTTGTTGATGCAGTCCTTTATGCGTGTTGATCAGCTTTGCACCTGTTTTTGTACACGTAAACCTTCTGAAAAATAAAAAGAGTTAGAGTTCTAGCAAAGTCTCAATACCACTCGGCTGCTTCTGTACGCTGTGAGCTAACAGCTCTCTACAGCTCCAAGGAAACTTCAGTGGGAAGACCCACATTAAAAAAATTTAACATCAACATTCACATGCAGATGAGTTGTTCTCTGGTTGTGATTAATGGATGCTGATAGAGGAGCAATTCAGTTCATTAAATAAGAATACAAATCATGACAAGGAAGCCTAATGATGTCTTCTGATCCATAAACAGAGAAAAATTGATTTCTTATCCATAATAATCCGCAATTAGTGGCAAAGCCAACAAGTGAACTGCCATGTTCATGCAGCACATCGTAAAACAGTAAAAGAAGAGAAGTGGGGGAGGAAACTACTGATTCATAAGCCACAATAATTCATGTGGATCAAAGAGGGCAGCTCAGGATCATCTGGATAAGGATTAAAGCAAAAACCATGATCAGCCATTTTGGTTCAGTTGCCTACAAAGCTGTGCTCCAAGTTATACTAGGTCACTTCTGTATTGACCGATATTTGCCAGAATATACAGTATGCATGCAAATGTTAGAGATGCAGCTGCCAGGAAACAAAGAGGAGATGTGAATGAAGTCAGAGGACATGGAGGAGAAGCCAGAGTTAGATGGAGGAGGATGACTCACTGTGGTGATCCCTGAAATTTGCTGCTATGTTTTCTCTATTGTTGTTGACCAATCACTTTATCATAGATTATAATATTTTTAAAGATGCATAATAGCCACTAATTTAATATTTTTTACGATGTTCGACCAGTATCACCTGGGAGGGGGGCAAGTATTGGAAATCAGCCTTCGCCTGTACTTGGATGTATTTTATCCCTGCATACTGTCCATCTTTAGCTAATTAAATTAAACAAATACATTTTGCAAATACATTACATCCCATCATTCTTCATAGCAGACTAAATCAATACACATTGATGAGGCAGTAAAGGTTCCATCACTGTTGTCAATCCTGAAACGTAAGGTCACAACTGTTGGGGCTGTGAGTGTTTATGTACCGCTTCAGTAATCATCCAGAGCACAAATAACAGATGCAGGTTACATAAATGAACAGAAATCACATGGAATTATAGCTGTACAGTCTTATTTTGGCAAAGAGTTCACCATAGAGTTCAAATGTACACAAGATGATTTTTCTTCTGAGAAAAAAAACCTTAGTATTTATTTCTGAAGATTAAAATTAATCATTTAGATTTAAATCAAATTTTACTCCCAACGAAGGTGGAGGTTTGATTGTTGGAGACCAATCTGATGAATTGAAAACACAAGTATTTAACAATAAGGTATTCTCCATTTGCTGACCGAAACAGAGAATACCTGCAACAAGTACAGCGGCCTAGTTCCAGGTTACACAAAACACCAATATCTAA
>NW_015115167.1:11916-13680 GCF_001443285.1 Poecilia latipinna | reverse complement strand
ACAATAAGGTATTCTCCATTTGCTGACCGAAACAGAGAATACCTGCAACAAGTACAGCGGCCTAGTTCCAGGTTACACAAAACACCAATATCTAAAAGTACCTGCATAAATAGATATTGCTAAGTATAGATATTGGCTGGTAGGATCCTAGTTGAATAAACCTATTAACTATAAACACATCAAACATTATTTCACAAAATTGTGTTCTTAAATATCAGACGATTTGTATTTATAGTTGCTTTGATGTTAATGCAAAGACTGAGAGGGACATGAGAGAACATTCCGTTTAAATTTTGTCCTGTTTCAAGCTGTCATGCAATTATCATGCTTTTTATTAGGCAAAGGCATTTATAAAAATCAAAGATTAATTTTCATTCTTCATTCAGAAGTAATGACATAAACTTAAAGAGTGTCTGCTGAGATATTAAATATATGTATTTATATTATATATTGAAAGGGAAAACACTGATCTTTGTTAGATGACCGTCACTATGCCTTATTATGGTATCATTGATGGCTTTTTACCAGCACTAATGCAGCCTGGTGCCAGTTCCAGATTCCAGTTCCTTACAGATTGAGTTCAGTTTATACTTGGATGTTAAACTTTTTTGTCAGAATTGATCAAATGTGCAGAGTATGGAAAGAAAGATTAGTATACTTTCAACCTCATTCCTCACCTTTGCAATAAAATATTTCCCCCAGAGCTGTTTCTAGTGCTTCTTCTGAGTAGCAACAGAAGCAGTATTTTATAACTATTCCTGGTTACCGATAGCAACCCGCTGTACAGCATACTCCAACAATAAACAAAGTGAACCACAAGTGCAGTCTGCTGAAAACTGGACAAGCTAACATCAGTCCCACTAACATCTAACAATAGCTTGCTTGCATCAAAGGGTGATAGAACTTTCCAGTTTAACAGTGCTAGTGCTAACAGTACAGTTGAAGTAACAGCAGGAGGTGATTGAACTGCAGATCTGTGTAAAGCGTCTTTTCTGGAATGAAGTCAAATGGAGGCAGATGCTAATATTTTTCAAAATAAAAATAGATTTTTAAAAATAAAACTCTCCACAAACTGTAGTTAAAATGAGAACTAGTTGTGTCAGTGGGAGCTGCCACTCCTGCTCTGACCCTTGCACACAGGGCAACACCTTTCACTGGCCTCAGTCATCCAGCAACACACACAGACAAGATGGACGCATGAACACCTGAGTGTGTCAAAGCTGGATCCATCATGACAACTTACAGCAGTGGTGCACAAACTTTTTGTCCCTGGGGCCACAACTGGCAAATTCCAGCACCTCACAGGTCACACAATTCATTTAATCAAAACTGCAAAAATTAGTTTATTGTAATTTTTCTTTGTTTGTTTTGTTTTACCTGCTCGATAATAAACAACATTTTATTAAAACCTATAAATTGTTAAAGATCCAAATCATATAAAAGGCTTTGGGCTGTGTCCTTATTAAAAGAAAAACAGACAATATCAACAATTGTGGGGGTTATTAGTTATCTTCTACTTTGTTGGCTACATTTTTTATGTTCTTGACTTGTGGCTGAGGGACTGATCAAAATCATTTCAAGGGCCACAAATGGCCCCTGTGCCACACTTTGGACACTCCTGACCTACAGTATTTAAATGTCTGTTTGATTTTTCTACCAGACTGGTGGCTCTTTGCCTCAGCAGCCTGCTGGACAAAAATCTACAATCCTGCTTAGAGTTTTAATTATTTGTGAGCATGCTTCAACAAACAGAAGTAGGGCAGG
>NW_015115167.1:2928-8959 GCF_001443285.1 Poecilia latipinna | reverse complement strand
TCTTTGCCTCAGCAGCCTGCTGGACAAAAATCTACAATCCTGCTTAGAGTTTTAATTATTTGTGAGCATGCTTCAACAAACAGAAGTAGGGCAGGAGAAAGCAATGAGGTGGTAGATTACAACCCTCATTCTCATACCATCTGCTTTGCTGCTGGCACAGGTGGATAGAAATAGGTTGCAAACATCTATATACAAGTGAACTAGAGCTTTCCTCCTTAACCAAAAGGTTTGAAATGTGACAGAGTTCTGGAAAAGGTCTGGATAAAGAAAGATTCATGCAGATTTAACGCTGTGTTTCACAACAACTCAAAGCTAACAAGCTCTTGTCAGGATAACAAAGGCACACATTAAGTTTTATTTTCCACAACAGAACAAGAGCAGACAGAGCAACGTAACCACACTATTTGTTGAGTTGAGTGTGTGTGTGGCCTTGAATTTGATACATTGCAAGGCCATTTTTCCAACAAATGTGACATTGTGGGGACCACAAGCCCGTCATGGGGCCCAAAGCCTGGGCCCCAAAGACTAAGGTGTGAACTGAGTTTAGGTTAGGTCTAGGGTTAGGCTTGTACTGGTAATGGATGGGCCCCCCAAAGAGCAGTAGCATCTGGCCTAGGACCCCCTTCACAAACGCACAGACAATGCTTCAAAATATGTAATGAAACATCAACTTTTAGATTTTTTTCTCACTTTTAATAACTATTCAATAATTATTACATTTGTTTAGCAGATGCTGCCTCAGACCTTACTTATCAAGCTATGCTAGCTTGATAAGTAAAGCAGCTGGATAAATTTGACTGGATAAATTTGCCAATCAGAAAATGAGAATGGCAAATAATATTTGAATAAATTATCTTAACTCATATTTTTAATGATTGAAAAACAGATGAGTTTATGATAAAAAAAAGAGGATTAAAAAAATATTATTAAAATTGATTAGATTACATTTCTTTCCATATCTTTCTTCATACTTTAAAGGCCTCCTCATGGGCCCCAAAGGGTCCGCGGCACCTACTTTGGAAAAAAACAATTGCGTGTAAGGCTCAGGGTTTGATTTTAGAAATTAATGAAAGATGAATGAGAGCCAACACAAAGTCCTTGTGAAAATAGAGAGATGAATGTGTGCGTGTGCATGTGTGTGTTTCTGGTTATCCAGATATCTGGTGATACTCTTGGTACTGCGGCTCTGTTTCAGGCCCAGTCGACCTTCCAGTACTCACCAGCTCTGTGCCAGAGGACTGCTGCGCTCCCCGGCAGCTGCGAGGCGGCGGACTTGGCCACTGAGGTAGTAGTGGTGGATGACATAGAGGGCAGGAGGTCAGACTGGGCCAGCTGAGGAACCCGCTGTTTCTCCTGCCCTTCCCTGGATCCTCCTGTCAGTAGTTGGCTGGGTTTGGAAGTGCCTCCTCCCAGTTGGCCCCCTCCCAGAGCTGTGTTGGCATTCCTTAGCGACCAGCGGTTCTGAATGTGTGACACAGCCTCCTCTGCCACCATGCCGCCTCCCGCAGTGATGGTCAGTGTAGCATGAACTGTAAAGTCCTGATCCTCTTCAGCCCACAGATCAGACACACGGCACTCATACACCCCCCCGTCCTCCTTCTTCACTTTAGACAGGCTAAGGCGGTGGGAGATGGCGTTCCCCTGAACACGCACAGTCTGAAAGCCCAAGGCAGAGACATGTGGAAGTATTACAAAACTGGCTAACGTTTGGATAACAGCTGGTTTTAGGAGCCATTAATCATCGGCTTAATGAGGCTGGCTGGGGGCGAGGGAAGCTACAGCTTCAGCACCAAATCATGATACTTTGTTGACTGTCAGTCAGTCTTACAAAACTTCAATGAACCTTTTCCTTGACTAAAATGTGACAACTGAACCTGAGTAAGTTTAAAAGTAGAAGGAGAAAAGTTATGTTAGCAGAAATGGGTAAATAAAGAATGAAATGAGGCACTGATGCCAATGCTCAAACTCATCTCTTTAATAAACATAGTTACTGTTTGTTTGGAGCTGTATTTTTCTAGCTTGTTTTGCTCAGTTTTGTAAAAGTGGTCACTTACACTTATTTTTGTAGCTTCTCTTAAGCTGCCCTGAAACGACAGAAGCATATTGAGTTAAACAGACACAGTACGTACATAAATAAAAACAAACAAACAAAAACCTAAACGTTTTATTGAAGGAATTTCAAACAGGATTTGCATTTTGTTCACTGGAAACAGCAACAGAAGAAATGTTGCAGATGTGACTGTATCAATGAGTTTATTTGTCATGGTGCAGGGAAGAGTATCTTGCTGCAGCACCTCTGTCAAGTGGAGGGTCTAAATGTGATGGTTACTGATACAAGAGCCCTTCCTGCAGTCAGGAAGGGCTCTTGTCTCAGTTCAAACAGATGCAGCAATAGTGGAACATATGACAATGTTATTATGGAGATAAAATGGAAAGGATGTTGTCTTGGAACAACTGCTTATTATGTATTTTCCAGGGTCATAGTGCCATCTTATAGCACAATCGAGTAACTAAGTTACCTTCAGTTAGCATAAAAATGTTTTATCAAATATGACTTAAAAGAAATTTGACGTTATAATTTCATGCCTTGATATCGGACCTTTATCTCTTTCAAAACTCCTGCACTTTCTGAATCTCCACCATCAGGAAGTCATCACAACATGCCTGCTCTATTAACTCTTTAACAATGTTTTTCCCAGCATTGCTCTGAGAAGCAGCTCGTATAATGAGATCAGCAGATATGCAGTTCCATCAGGTGTTTGATAATAGATGCTGGCTAGAAGGAGCTGAATGGGAGAGTCGCAAAGGCGGGGTGGCCTATGATGCAGAAGCTCAGTATCTTGGAAATGTTTTGCACTACTGAATGGTTGCCATGGAGATTAAAGGATTTCTCAAACATGCATGAAAGAATTAAAGCAACACTCCAGGTATGTTTATAATGAGGGAATAACATTATAACATAACATAAAGTAAAAAAAAAAAATCAATCTTACACAATCCTGTCCATTTAGATAGGTTAAAGCTTCAAACACTAAAAACTGCATGGAATTTCTTAATGGATAGAGACACTGTATATTTTGTGGTAGGGGGCATTCTGTTACTGAAGATATGTTTAAAAATATCTAAATGTTCCATAGTTATGAAAGCTAAAACTGGTAGCTATTTGGTCTATTTTCCATATTTTTAGAAGTTTGTCAGAACTCTAAAACAAGACCTGTTATTGGGGAATACATTTCTTGGGACATGTCTGACATGTCTTAGAAATGTCTGACAGACCAGGCGGGGCTGCAGGTACCTTGGCCCTGTTCTGCAGCTCATCAGGTCCTTCTTTGGGGCCGTTCAGCTTGATGTACCACCACTGAATTTCCAAAGACATGGGAGCAGAGCTGAGGGCTTTGAAGGCACAGGGCATCTCCACATTCTCTCCTTCCCCAACACTCGTATCCTTCGGGACTTCAGTGAACGCGGCTTCGGTTCCATGCATGAAGAGGAAACAGTAGATTTATAAATGACTTTTAACTGAAACTGGATCTATTTACTTTCTGAAAATCCAACAATATAATCCCACTTCTCCTGACTTTGCTATTCTTAAGCTTCATCATCACAATAAATTTGACTCTATCAAATCAAGTCATTAGAACAAAAGCAATTTGATGTGCTTTGATGCTCCAGTAGGCTGTACTGGCTAAGTTTTATCATTAGAAAGAGAAGCGCTGGCTGGTGCAGGTTGTTCTACTGTCTGCTTCAGGTTACTCACCATCTGCATATATCACCAAGGGGGAATTGAGAATGAAGTAGCAGAAGAGTCTGTAGAGTCTGGACTTTTCCATGTCACAGGGAGGCTGGCACTTTCACGGTAGACATGAAAAGCTCATGGTGTGTACCCGGAAGCGATGGGACCAGTCAGCTCCAATAAGTGGGAATGCAGACTGAAGCCCAGGAGCACCATACAGCTGCTCCGACACCCGGAGCTGGACACTCAGTCTGCCCACACTTCAGCCCTGCAGCAGAGGGGCAGGAAGTAGCAGTGCAGGGAGGCGGCTTTAATCTCCTGCTGATCCAGTGGCTGAGTTATTCCCCACCAAGCCTCTGGGAGGACACAGACAAGTTCCTTGCGGTCAGCGGCGCTCCATCATCAGCCCGACGCCCAGCTGTAGGAAACCTCTACTGGGCTGGGCTCAGATCCAAACCCCATCACATCCCTGGCTCCAGATAGAGCAGGGAGAGGCGGCAGCGTGGGGCTGCAGCAGGCTGAGACCGGGGAGGAGAACTTCACCCTGGTGAATAATCTGAGTGTGTCCTCACTGCTGCTGTCACGGCACTGGAGTCCTCCCACTGCACTGAGCTGAGCTCTCTCTCCTCTGCAGGCAGACTGTGGTCTAAGCACACTGCTCTCCTCCTCCTGACTTAACTGGGACTCTAGCACTTCTGACAACATCTGATCACTCACAGCTCATGCCAACAAATAAGAATATTTCAGATGATGTACACTATTCGAAAAGCTGCATTTTTTAGGGACAATTATGAAACAACTCTAGAGTTCTCAGCCAATGAAAATTGTTAATAAACCTCAGACTTGACATGTATTGAAGTTAAAAAGTAAGATTATAGCTTTCCTGTCTTTGTGCACAATTATTGAACAAGTGTGCATAATTACCGTGCAAGACTGTAGTTCTTGAGGAAACTTAGATCCGTCAAGGTTTGCAGTCTGTTTTTGAGAGTTTTGTCTCTTTTGCTGAGCAGCAGCATCAGAATCAGGGATTTAAAACAGCTCAACAACCTGATAAAGAAGGCCGATTCTGATCTGGTTCTGATCTGGTTCTGTTCTGGTTCTGGGGACAACTGTGGAACCTCTGGAGATGATGATGAAAAGAAGGATTTTACATAAAATCAAGAAAATTATGGGCAACCCTAACTATTCTTTACATGAGACTGTCTTTAAAAAACAGAGGGTCTTCAGTGAGTGTCGTCTGGGCTTTCTCCCACTGACTCAGATTCATCAGGTAGAATTTCAACCAAGCCAATTAGTGAACAGAAAGAGAACTAGTAAATAATGACATTGATTTTCTATGCAGTTTTAGAATTGTAGTCTGCCTATAGTTTGAGCAATGGCAGCAGAGCAAGTGAATGAAGCCATCCAATCCGTGTTGGTCACACTTCCAAACATTAACAGCCATCTGGTTCGGATCGGCACTCCTCTCTCTGACAGTGAAGGTTGGTTGTTTACATCACAGGCAGTTTCCTATAAGCGTCATAACAATGAACTGGAGCTTTTCACATATCACCAACAAATATTAGCGGTTGGGTAAAATGTAAAACTTCAACACAGTCTACACCTTCAGGAAGTGACTAATTCAAGGAGCTGGTTTCTACCAGGCTAAGGTCAGGGCAGAGTTTCTGGAAGAAAACTAAAAACTGCCTTGCATTGTTTCTTTACTTTGAAATACTCCGAATAAATTATTGTGGAGAATTGATGAGGTTGCCTGGCAATGTGATGTTAAATTTTACTCAAATGTTACATACAGAGCTAAAAGATTCTTAAATGCTTCTAAATTATTTTTCTTATACAGTGAGCCAAAGGGCTACATGAGTAAAACTACATTAGCATTAATAATCAAGTCTACAAGATGTCCTGTACCTTCCATGTGGGAGTATCACTTATCCGGTGACAGCGACAGAAAAGTGGCACGCATCGAGACTTTTCTACACCTTTAAATCAGCTTTGACGCAAGGGGAATCAGTTCATGACAAACAAGTATAAATTATATGGCAACAATTCATGCCACAAGATTTGAAGAAAATACTATATAACTATTACTATAACAGACCAGACTGGATTAATTAAAAATCAGAACGCTATAAGTGGATCCAACCGTGTTTTGGATACGATGTCTTTCTTTTGCATTAGTCCTCCTGTCTCTATCTGCCCTCATCTTTTGGTAAACAGTTGTGAACATGATTTAAGGGGACTGTTGTCGCCTTCTGTCACCGTGCTGCCGCCAGCTCGCCACCAGGGGGTTCCCTCAGTCCC
>NW_015115167.1:0-250 GCF_001443285.1 Poecilia latipinna | reverse complement strand
CCCTCAGTCCCTCTCCTGACGCTCCACCTTGCGGGTGTGTCTGCACACACCTGCAGATCATCTGATCAGTTCCAGGACTATAAGAGGAGCCTCCAGCCAACACTTCAGCACCAGAGTGTTGACCCTTGTGGTAACTAAGAGCCATCTGAAAGCCTTGTGTGATTATACCTTCCCGTTCTAACCTCTCGTCTCCTCGTCTCAGGTTTTATCGAGCCCTGGACCCGGGCATAATCCGGACTCAGTCAAACCC